>NW_027466449.1:600000-812500 GCF_050575085.1 Anarhichas minor | reverse complement strand
TGCAGATGAGTTTCTCCAATTTTCACTCGCTGCAGAAAGTTGTCTGGCTACACTCTGAAAGGTCAAACTGCAAACACGGTCGAACATCAGTGCAGCAGTGTGAGAAGTGGCACTTGCACCATTCTGCTCACAGAAAACGAAGCTTATGATCACGCACGCGAGCCTCTGTTCCTTGCTACGAGGGTGGGATTGTAAATGGTGCAAATTCCAATGTGACGTGTAGTAAAGTGACTATATAGTAAAAAGGAGTAAGTTTGTAATGACAGAATCGCTGTGCGCTAGATTCCACGTCAGTCAAACCGGCAGGGTAGGAGAGAATGTTTATCAAAGTTTCAGTTTTGACTTGTAATCCCCCCCACCACCAACATGCCAATCACTATAACTGGCAGCGGAAATGTTTGAAAACTGTGTTAAGATGTGGTATTTAAGATGTGGGGTTTTCATTTCAAATCCAGGCTGTGGCACCTGAGATAATACACTTGACGAAGGAGTAAACAGACTCACAAACAGGCAGATCCATTACTGCCCACTCGTACATCACAGTACTAATACTATAAAGTGTAGACGACAAACTTCATAATAGTTTAAAGTTGGTACATAAGACATTAATGTACTTTTTTAAATTACAGGCTGGAACCGCTTGCAGACAGATTGGCAGCTAGACTGGCGGATCCCAATAAGAGCATTTAAAAATGTAGTGAAGGGTTTGGAGTTTGTCATTTCTTCCTCAGCTGGATCCGTTTTCTCCTGTCTGTCTTCCTTGTCATATTATTCTGCAGTTGACACTTTAGGCTATGTTTGTTTGGCCAGGAGTCATTTGGTAAAGATTGCGTCTCAATGGGATGGCTCAATAAAGGTTTAATCATAATTTTAAGAAGTGTGATGAATGACATCAACCAAACGGTGACTTTTGCACATAATTAAGGTAAAATCTTTTACTAATAATTGTGTGACTTTTCCAGTGTAAACAAACTACATGCTTAGACCCAGTCCAGAGTATGTAGTTTTGAACTGGGGCACATCTGAAGTCTGAAAGAAAATGAATTGAGTGAATAAATCTGTTTGACCGCTGTCCATGGTGCTGATTCTGGAGCTGTCTGGAAAGTAACTGGTAACTAAGTGAACAACACATAAATCATAATTATAACCTAATAATATGATAATATAATATACATCATTCTAAAAAGGGGACATTCTGCATGATGAATACTTTACTTTTCTTACTTTAAGTATACTTTTATGCTGATACTTTTGTACTTTAGTAATATTTTGAGTATTCTACAATATTTTTACTGAGTACAGTATTTCTACATTGTGGTAGTACTACTTTACCTCTAAGTACAAGATCTGAGTACTTCTTCCATCATTAGGCGGGATGGCCAATAAGTTATCTTATGTTATCAGCATATTGCCTCACCTGTTATCACTATATATATCTTATTGATGCAGATCCTGGTTGCTGAGACTTGGTGACGCCACAACAAGCGGACTTAGTTCCTGTCAGTGCTTTCGTGTTTAGCATTGTGTTTAAGCACCTCTTTGGTAGTCAAGTGGTTATAGGCCATGCCTTGTAACTGCAGCATCCCGGGTCATTGGGATTCTTGTGGCATTTAATTACTCTCTCTCCCCCGTATCTACTCTGTCAAAGTAAAAAGCAAAACCACCAAAATAAATCTTAAAAAAAAGAATGTTTTTTATTTAGTATACGTTTGGTTGCCTAATATCTGCTGCAAGTTTAGTTATTTATTCATGCTTACTCCAAAAGAAGCCCCTTGTTTGTGTCTTTGTTTCTACTTTTCTGCACTCGTGTGCCATTTGGCAACGTTACAGTTACGGTATCTCTCACTGGTTTCACATCCCAAAAATAAACGTCATTATTAGCCTTTATCGCACTACCGCAAACAAAGATGCACTGTGCAGAAGTTTCACCTGTGAATCATAACTTTAGAGAGAAAAGCTTTATTATTCTTGCCAACAACTTCACTTTCCAAGATAAGTGAGCTTTTTCTGTGTCTTTTCCACCCTAAGAACCTTATGTATTAACCTGCCAAAAGCTCTGATGGATCGTTGCCTCAGCGACTCTCCATCTCATCTTTTTGTTTGTTTAGACTATTTTGCCTTTATTGGATGTTGAGAGTGTAAATACAGTCGTGGGGAGTGAGAGAGGGCAACAACATGGAAAAAAACTGGAACTGAAGCGGGGACACTGCGGTTATATGCACCGACCTCTTTTCAAATCAAGAGTTACATATGTAACTAGAATTCTGTGAATTGACAGAATTGGTGTGCAGGATTTCCACTTTCTCTGGCAGTCAGACACTGCTGAGAGGTGATTTCTCTTTTTATGTGTCTTGATATTGGTGCATTACCCAATTGTTTTGGTCTGTGGGACTGAAAGGACATAACATGATATTATCTGCGAAAAGGAAAAGTATTGAAATAGCAAAGAATGCTGTAAACCTTGACCAGAATAAGTTAATAGTATAATTAAGTGACTCACTAACTCACGAATTAATTTCAAGTTACTAAAAAAAGCAAAACAGGTGTTGCATCGACATGTAGGTTTTGAAAGAATCTGATGTGCTGAAAGTGAAGAATAGCAAGATCAGAAGAGTCCATGTAAACACACGATCTCAGGACAGAGTTCCTGCCCTTTGATTACTCACTACACTCAGTCCACGTCGATGATCCAACTTTCATTAAAGGTCACTATTCTATAACCACACGTCTCAGAAAGGCAGAAATACACTCCTGCTGCTGCAGTGAACGAGTTATATTAAATTGACCCAGAGGACAGTGAGTCCTTGCTGCGCTAATAACAGCTCAGTGAAAAAAAACTGGAAAGCAAAGCCTCAGTGAGACACAAATGAATAAACATGTCTATAAGTCAGTAAATTTGGTTTATGTGCTAAGAAGGACGAAAGGGCTATTTATGGGACATCACATCAAAAGCAATAGTGTTACTGAATACACCCTCAAATGAAAGGTCAGAGAGGATATGTGGCAGCTCTGACGCAAAAATTCCACTTTAAATTCCAATATGGAAAAATTCCACTTTAAAGCCTCGTAATGATGGACGCCGTTTTCAGTTGTCAGCAGAAAGCCATTTAAATGAGCAACAGGTTGCATCTTTAATGCACCGGCTATTAATGTAGTGTAGGGTGTGGCGCGGAGGGAAGCCAGTAATAATCAATTTCCTGCTGCTGTAATCATAGCTCTCTGTAAGTTAATTAGCATCTGTTGAGTGTTGCGGAGAGACGTCTGCAGAGCGGGACCGGTGGTTAAAAGCAGTGTGGCGAGCGTGACACAGTCTCATGTCAGGGCTATTAGATTAAGGCTAACATGAGTCATTGGGCGATGGAACTAATGGTCCATCTGATACATGTGATACTGTGCGATCCAATCAGCGGCGCAGATGGACTTTGTCTCATCTATTTTATCGCCCTCGTCTAGATACTGTCCAATAACACCAAGGGGGGGCTCCGAAGTATAAAATCTTATCTTAGAAAGTGCATGAACACCACGCATTCTCCTTTGCCAGTGATCTTTAGTGAGCTGGAGTATATTAAAAACACCAGAGGAAGAGGAAAATTCCACATGAAGGGGCACAAAGCGACGACTAATTTGTTGCTGACTGCAGGAGTTCCAATGCAGACAGCCGATCACATAGTTGGGAGTCAAACAGTCTAAAGGGCATCAAAAAGGGGAGACACGCAAAGTGATTATCGATTGGCTGGTTAAACAACGAAATTACATCAGCAGTTGCTTTTAATGGAGAAAAAAGGAAGCCCATAAATCCATTGGACCTATTTTTTCTTTGGTTTGCTGACTTTTATTCGATGTCTAGGATAGGATTGGGTGTTATGTTCCTTGATCAGGGTTTTTCTTCCATAACAAAATGATTAATTACGACAAATACTTCATTACTAATGTTATTGTTTATTAAAGCAACATGTCAATGGCTTTCGAAGTCCTCCATAGTGGAGCTTTTGTCAATGCTACTTTCACTTTTTTAACCTCCCAACCAAACTGTAACACCAGAGAGAAAAAGAAAAGAGGTTCAGTTACAAAAGACATTTTTCATGACATGTGGCATGTGACATTTTAATATGTGCCTGTAGGCAAAGCACAGGTACAGTTAATGAAGCATAGCGTTGGTTCAGGCTGATGATGTGCTTGTGTTGGCAACAGCCATTCGCAGTATCCAATCATATTGATGCAGGTGTACAGCACAGGTATCGGAACGTGACACTTATTGCTGTTTACTTTGACGACCGTGCCGACGAAGTTTGCTGCTGCACCCTCCCAACCTCCACCTTATGTGGTATTCGTGTTATCGATGAGACTTAATGGTCATGTGTGTTTTTATTACGGGTGATTAGCGGACTATAAATGGTCTATTCTAAGGTAAGTGTCTCTGACTGAAATAACATTATTAACAACTACGTGTTCCTACATTCAGGCCTCGGTGTTGTGCATGCTGGTTCACTGGAATGGGACCCCTAATAGAATTAGGATTTTTCATGATGTTCCCGTTATGTCAAAATGTCCGCCCTGAAAACAGTCCATGTATTCTGTTGTAGCAGAGTTAATGAGTCCAACTGACATTACTTGTCATTATCACTGTTTATTTCATGTATTTTTAGTCGCAGCTGTATTTCACTCTAATGATGTTGACTATTTTATTTTTTGTTAATCTTGTTTATAATGTATCATGTTAGTTTCCCACTGGGACTGGTCTGTTGAGTGTAGTATGAGGAGCCTCTCTGCCGGTTTCCAGTGTTTATGTCGAGGTAAGAGAAGCTAAGCGGCTGCCAATGGTAGCTTTACCGTGTGTTTACCGGACAGATATGTGACTGTGGTATCAATCTTCTCATCTTAAACAAATCAGCATATTACCCAAAATGACAAACTATTTATTTAACTAACTTAAATATGTATTATATAACTTCACAGCACATCATCAAAATAAAGCCAAGAGTCAAGCGTTTATTCAGCGTTCTCTTCAGTCAAATCTTACTTCAATCAAAATAAATGCTCAGAGATCAATTCTAGTTTATATGACAGTGTATTAATAAGGTCATTGTAGGGAAATCAATGAAATGGTCACTACAGGTGAGACAGTGATGCCTGTCATGGGAATAGGTTGTACTTCAATAAGTGAATTAAATTAGAGTAAAACAAAACTGTTTCTAAGGACCCGCTGAGGATCCATTTTTCATCACTTCAACATTTATTACCCACAAGTGGGGAAGGTCATTGAACTCACCGTCTACACATGCCGGCCTCGCCCTGGTGGTCCCGGCGATCTGGCCTCTCCGGCAGGCGCAGCGGGCCGTCTGCCTTGCGATGGTCCGTCTGGGGACGCTGCTGTCTCTGTTGAGCATCACTATCTCGCAGGTTCCCACCGCCAACTGGCCTGCCGAACACAGCAGCGAGGAACAAAGTACATAACATAATATTAGCATAATGAGAGTACAATGAACATATTGCAAAGGAGAAGCTGGTCCACAAAAGGTACGACAACAGGCAGCCTGGGGAGAGGGCCATCTCTGCGGTCTGCATAGAACGGAACAGTTTGATGCTCTCATTTAACAATCTCAAATGAGAAAGTGATTTCAAAGCTTTACAAGCAGCAGGCTAGAGGGCTTCTTCAGTTTGTATATGGCGGGCTGCTCTGTTGATAGAAGTATCTCATAGTGATCCTGTGGAAAACAAATCCTTTTAAGAATCTGATAAAAGGATATTTTCTATTTCGTTAGCCATAACTGCAAGTTAACAAGCCTACCAGTCTAAAGCTCCATGAAAGTGGTAAAAGGAACTCGTTGATGAAACATGGACCGGTGGCGGAAATTATGTGTGACTGACTCGGTTGACATGGCAGCGGCTGCTGGGCCCTGTGGTCCTACAACGGACCAATTTTCAAGTCAAGTTATGCTCTACTGAAACGGCAAATGGACAAAATGTCTTAAAGTCATGATTACCTTTGCTCAGAAACCACCGTGGAGTGAGTGAGTGTGCTATTCTTACACTTCAATCCAAGCACAGAGAAATCACCGCAGAGTTCTCCCGGCATTAGAAATTGATGGATGACTCCATGGCCGAGGACCTGTGGCTACGCAGGTTTTCTTTTGGAGTTTCAAGTTTGTCAGAATTTGATCTCTAAATGAATTAGGATACACAAACTGGAGAAACGAGTCTCAAGTCAAACAAGTCAAGAATGTGTTTTCGCTACAAATGTACTACTTGGGAGGGGAGGGGGTAATTAAAAATACATGTTCTTTATCTTGATTATTGTATGTCAAGGAAGCTAAAAGAGTTGATAAAAATATGTTTTTTAAAACTTTTTACTCAACTCTTTACTCGGCATGGAATGATCTTGATGAAGTGAACACGCTTCCAATTTGAATAACGCTTCCAATTTCAATAAATATTGAGTGACTTTGTAATGCCAAGAGATGAATTGCCACTCGGTATTTCAACACACAGCAGCACACCTGTCTCCAATTATTGACAAGGTGAGGAGTTGAGCTATGCGCCCAGAACTGCAGCTGTAGCTCATGCGTGGCTCCGATGATCGTTTGTAATGAGTCACACTGAAAACTTTCCAACAGCCACAGGCAAACAAAAGAAGAGCTGAAACAATGATGCTTTCAATGGAGAGATTTATTAAAATGAACCCTCTGCATGGCCTATTGTAGTCTCAGTGAACACTTAATGACGAGGCAGCAGTTTTGTTTGGGTAAAGTATTTGGAAACCCGAGGGAACATATTTAATTGTCTTTTATTGAGGCCTTCCTGGTGTGTTTGGGGGAATTATTATACGTTAATAGTCTTGTGTTTTTGAGATAAACAAGCATTAATCACAGTAAATTTCTCGAGAGTGTCTGCTGCTTTCAAACACACATTTGGAAGAACAAATTCAATATATGTAGATGACACATTTTAGGTAGCACCTTTGCCATTTAAAATCAGAGGAAGGTTTATTGCAGCCTCAAATGATATTAAATGATATTAAAAAAACAAGTCAATAACCTGCTGAAAAATATTAACGTGAGAGTGCATCGACTCACAGCACATTTCTTAAAAAAGTGCTTATCTGCTCTGGGTCGAACGGTAAATCTTAGAAAAAGTTAGGGAAACTTGCTTCACCTTTGTAATAATCTGGAAAAATGTAAAATATGTTGTTCCTTCTCTTCTTCATTGAATAGACAGCTGCCAGTGAAAGGCATTCAGGCAGATACTGAAATAAAATCAGCTCAGCGAGGGTAGATTAGAGAAGAGTCTGTGCTGCAGTTCTTGTAAGGTCAATCCCTGGCATTCACCAACCATCACTCCTTTACACTGCTGCTTCTAGTCGCTCCCCAACACCCTCAAAGGCTCATTAAGTGAGACGCTAACTGCTGCATAGAATGAAATGACTGTAACAATGCCAAAGGTTGAAGGGGTTGTTGATCAACACAAATGACTCATAAAATTGCCTCAGCGGGCACGGAGAGGTTTCAGAAGCTGCTAGTTTCAGAGCAAGACATCTTGGAAATATTCCAAATGACGAATGCGGTTTTGTTTGATTATGGTGTCCGTGTGACCTTTCATTTAGCAACATCATAAGGTCAAACTGTCCCCTGGCCGCGGAGAGAATGGATCTCGCTCATTTTTGTAATCCCGTGACCTTTCCTTTAGTGTCAACATTGGGCAACACTTTGGCCCATAACAAAACTGAGTTAGCCTTAACTTCATGATCCCCAGAGGAGGGATCCTAATGTTGTTGGCGAACCCGTTGACCTTTCTCCTAGCACCGCAATCGGGTCAAATTTTCCATCTGCAGACAAGAGCTCGATCGAATCAAGAGATCATACTGCCGTGAAATGACACCTTCACGTTCTTCAGAGGATGAACCGTTTTCATTTTTCAGCGCTCCACAAGCTTTCCTCCAGCTCCACCGCCTCAACATTACAACCTCTATTGGGCTTGCTAGCCAGATTTAAGACGTTTGTCCAAATGGTTTTCACTGTCAGTAACTCCTCAACCCCCAGCTAACAGGACGAATCTGCATCTCACTTAATGGATTGGTGGAAGGGTTGTTGGTCTCAGTGACAGCTACTTTTTGTGATTTAGGCTGATAAGATTAGTGTTCATGAAATTATTACCGAGACCAGTATTGGGAGTCATAAAACGCAATCACCTCTACGAAGAATTGCTATGCACGTTTCATTTCATAGCATCAGCCACGCTGCCCTCCCCTCCCCCACCACCCACCACTCAGCACCACCCTCCACTCTCTTTTCCGCCGAGGCGAGTCCCTGTATGCTCAGTGGGTGCTTGGGGGACAGAGGTGCCATCAGATATTTCAACGCTGAACAGATGAATGGGCTTCATGCAAAAAAGCCTGAAGGAGGTGAATAGTAAGAAGGAAGGGTGGAAAGGTAGGGGGGGGGCTTTGTAATGGGCCCCTCAGCCACGGCCAGCGCTCCATCATATGTACACGAGTTAATTCATGTGACAGGGGGTTTCTGTCACTCAGCGGCGTGAAGACGCTTGGCCTCGTCTCTATTTCACATGATGAAATGCACATACGGCGGCGAGGAGCTTGTCGGGTGAAGGATCGGCGCCGCGTTGGCGTCCAGGCTCCGGATCCTGTCAGACATCTAGAGGGCTACAGGAAGCCGACACGGAGCACAGAGGCCGTCTCTCAGCGCTGACCGGCAGCCTGATGACCTTATCACTGAATCACAACAACATACAAGTGCAGAGCGGCAGCGCGAACACACAGGGGTTAAAAGACACACACACACACAAACACACACACACACACACACACACACACACACACACACAGCTCAGAGCAAAGACGGGAGTCTGTGCTCTACATATCGGCGCTTTGATCAGACACAAACCAGGAGCACAAATATCTCAGTATCTCTGCCTGAAATAGGCTGCCAGGAGTCCACGCTCGCTTTCACAATGTTCCCCTGTTTCAATGTGCGTCATTGTTGGGCTGAGAACTGGTGGGCATGACGAGGTTATTAAACTCTGGATGCATTACACCGGCTGGGTAGTATAAAACTACTAATTATCTTTCCTGTCAACATTGCAGACCGTTGCTTATTTAGACGTATCAATAAAACATTCACTCTGTTCTGGCTTATCTTCTTTTTTTTCTTGTTTGTGTCTTTAATTAAGACTGTGGAGATACATCAGTAGTTAGTCCTGACTGATAAAATACTTTTATCAGATTAAACAGACCAACACATCAGACACAGCACCCGCATATTCAACTGAATCCAGATTGGGAGCAGTGAGAAAGGCTCTGCTTCTCCTCAGGGAATTTGCCATAAAATTATATGACAGGCTGCAATGAACGAACTATGACAAGGATTCCATTTCCATATTAAAACAATCTCTCTTTATAGATTGTAATTACTCGCGGGCTGCTTAAGATGGAAGTGAGGTTTTACAATGTTTTATTGGGCGCCTCTGCAAACTACAGATTCAAACCATATTTATTACAAATCCCACTCCATGTAAAGCTAGTTCAGTTTATTATTCATGACAATATGTATTGTATTTGGAATTATTCCCCGTAAAGACACAGCTATAGTGTGGAGCCATTCAGTGCGGGCTTGGCTTAAAACCCGTTTTCTTCCCTGAGAGAGTCAATCAGAATCTAAACACTGGCATACAATAATAAGTCTGAGTGATTATAACCATTCCACTCTATGCTCCTTTCGTGAGAGAAGTGCCGATCTCAAGGATGAAAATGGGACTTAGAGAGCATGACAGTCATATCAACGTGCATCAAATCAGATGTGAATTCAGCTGATCTTTTATGGAAGATTTAAAGAATTGTGTGAGACGTAATACATATTAACGGCGCAGGTAATCAGTTCAAATAGATTTTGTGGTGGCTGCTGTTTTCACATTTTGAAATGTAATGAGAACTGACTCAACCCCCATACCACCAAAAATCATAAGTCCATACAGCTACCTCATACTGCTCAGATTTAGGCTTTTCCTCTTGAAAGTCTTATATTCATAGATGCAAATCATTTTTCATCATTTTGTTATGGATGAATTGGATGAATTGACCAACTCAAATGGACTGCTTTTCTAGCGCTTTCCGACCTGAGCAGAACAAACCGCGTTACAAAGCCTCTTCTTCAGAGACACTCGCATAACGATGGTGGTGATGAGGCCATACAAGGGGCAATTCGGTATTCAGTGTCTTGCTCAAAGACACTTCCAGATGTGGACAGGAGGAGTTGAAATGAGAAAAAAAAAATGTAACGATTAATCGATGACCCTCCGCCTGTGTGTGGTTAAGGGGGGAGAGCAGCAAGTCCTCACATTTGACAAGCTGAAACCCGACCACGGGCCTCATGCAGGAACCACTCGTACACACAGTTTTGTTTGAAGTGGAACAAGTGATTTATGAGAATGTGTGGTGTTCGCCAGTTTTCTCTGATTTAGATTTTTCTCTTAGCTACCAAGAAATTGCTTTCAGTTGTGTAAAGATAGTCGTCCGTTCTCCGCAGGATGGATAACACTTGTTTGATTCAAACATTGCAAAGCCTTAATCTGAATGAATTTACATGCTGGAGAAGAAGAAAAGGAAATATAAAATGAACATGTATTAAGAATTAAGCAATTAAGACGTGTGCAGGTAAGAGGTTTGCAGAAACTGATCTGGAACACTCTTAAATGTAAACCTCACAGAAAAAAAAGAGATTTGAGTTGAGAATTTGGGTTGCAACTATATCACCTTGTTTTCACCTTGTGAGTCAGTGTGTGAGTCATCATGGCAAGATCTTGTCCTGGAGGCACCTACTGTAGCAGGAACTACCAGAGAAGTACTTTGCCAGGTGTTTATATTTCTGTCTGTGGACAGATTTTGTGACCACAACGAAGTTACAACAGTGCAAGATGCATTCACGAACCTTTACAGGTGTGTAGTGGAGACCGAAATAAAGGTTGGGATTGGGTTCCAAGCCAAGACTGTTGACTTTATCATTTTTACATTGTTATATTATATTTCTGTCGACCGACTAATGTTGTTTTCGATTCCGCCCTAATAAGAACATCAGAGTGTTCTTACATGAGGTTCATTGTTTGGATTCTTTGGTTAAAAATGATTCGATATTTATTTCTTGACTAGTCTTTCCGCCTCACCTATGACGTACATTAGTTCATGTACGTCAGTCATAATGTTATTCACAGTGTCACATTAGCCAAAAACCAGGCATTTCAACATAAAAAGGTTTATCTAAATGAACTGGATTTATAATCCACAGCTGCTTTTGAGTTCATCTGCAGTGCTCGGACCTAATGTTCCCTTCATGCCCGTTCACATCTCACAGCGCTGTCTGTCGTTAACAACTCAGGACAACATCGAACAGCAACCTTATTCTACTGAGCATATGTTAGGCAAGGCGGCCACTGCCAAGTGCATCTCATTACCCCAACACCGTTTGGTAATGAGATGGACAGTAGGGAGCACGTAATAGGACACCAGGTGAGAGAGGCAGATGTTTCAGTGACCCCATGCTATGCGTTTCCTGACACCTCTGTGATCCTCTGCTGCTGAACAAGTAGGGCAGGAGAGCAGTGGAGCGAAACACGCGCTTTATATCAATGTGCTTGGTTTAAGGGGAATACCGCTGCTCAATTTCACATGCTATTTGAATACTGTACAGCAGTCCGGTCAATATTTATGCAAGTGAACAACTCTCTGCTGAAGTCGGAGGACCTGTAATGGTACCCAAGTATGCAATTTAATCTGAAAGCTGACAGGAATGAATCAGGAACGATGGCAAAGGGAAGTGTGGGAGCAGCCAGGGTGACTCCTGGAGATGAGTGGTATGTTATGCTATTGCAGGATGAGGCTCATTTATCTGCAAGCAGTAAAATAAGCACGGAGTTGGCCCACAGTCAGTCCACCATTCATTGTTCTGAGGAGTGACTCTCACTTCCTGATGACAATGCAGCTGGAGTTTTCTGCTCTAAAAAGCTCTTCATATTCACAAATGCGTACCTGCGCTGTATCAAAATGTGGGATTTCTTAAAGCTGCACCAAGCAATGATTTCTATGCAGTCACGAGCACCCAGCAGGGCTGCAGAAAATGAGAGAAAAGCACTGCACCCCCCCACCGACTGAGATGCCAGACATGTGCTCTTTTTGCCCAAATGTAATTCTCGTGTCAGGTGTGTGCGCTACTCCACCCACGGGGGATGACAAATTGAAACTTCTCGTAGCGGCAGTAGGATGGCGCTCCCTCGGGAGGAAATCCGGACTCAACAGCGTCAGATTGTTTCCTCTCTCACTGGAGAGCAGAAGCGTGTTGTTTAGTTTGCTAACGTCACTCTCCTGGACACCCGGGTCCTTGCAGTTCAATTTCGTCTTCAAAAAGTTAGCACTCTCTAACACTCAGCGCTGCCATTGTGCGACATTGCAGAGGGCTGCTTTAAAATAGAAAATATTCCCCTTTCATACACCCAGTGCAAGGGCTGACACTGTAATTTAGGCCTGGTCTGCGACATGCCTTGGACGGTGCACATGATGGAGGTGGCTTTCTGATAGATTTCTGTTGCAGCGATGCAGCACAGTCTGGGCTGCAGAGATACTACAATGTAGAGTACACTCAGACAATTGGTCGTGGATGAATACAGGCCTGAGGCGTAAAGAGTGAATGTACAATATGGCTTGCAAAAGCAAACAGTAGCTCAGCTGAATGTGATGCAGATAGAATGCTAATGCCACAGTGACTCACTTTCGAATTGCATAGCCCTCTAGGATGCCCTCCTTCTTTAATGCAAGCCCAGAGAAAAGGGTGAGCGTCAGAAGACCCCTATTAAGACCACATAGGGTACAGTAATGCGCGATTGCTTGAACCGTAGCTTTAATATTCAAACACAGCCCTCTCGGTAAATACGTTCATGGCATCAGGCGGAAAATAGATCAGGACACAAGACTGAAGGAACATAACTCAAATAATTTACACCACTCTGCCAAATGATGGAGCGGTTTCAAGCCCAGAGCTTTCCGCAGAGAAAATAACAATGCAGAAAAACACAGAGCGGTGCACTACACTCAACCACAAGGGAGGTCAAAGCTGAAGGCTAGAAAGAATTCATAATCAGGGAGCTATGAAATATGAGCTTTTGTGTGCTGCCAAATTGATTTAGCTGTAAAAAATTATTTTCATTTTGTTCCATAAAGATGCTCATACTTTTACAGCTCTGCCGCCTATAGAAGCAGACTTCTATGATTTGCTTCGAATTTACAGCCAAGGTCATAATCAAAGCGGATCTCTTTTTGAAGAAGACTCGAATGGAAATCATCCTTTTCACTTCAAAAAAGTCGGTAATTCTTTGCTACTCTGATTAGTTTAATGCTTGGATGGATAGGCCCTGCTCCCTGAGTTAATGCCACCGAAAGAATTTGAAATGCATCATTCTGGTGAGGACTGGCTGTCTCCCACACAAGCACTGATTTGTTAAAAAAAGTAAACCTGATGGCTTCTGAAATAATTTACCAGGATGAAATCAGTCTGGATTATGAATGGCATTTGAACAGGAGACATCAGAGACACATGGCAACGCAAAAAGAGTGGACCGCCGTCATCAACGGAGCTTTGTACTGATTTTGAAGCCACAGTGACTCATGCTAAAATTTTGTGACACCGCCTGTGGACGTACCTCATAAAATCATCCGTCAGTCCCATCGACAGATTGTCAAAGTGACACGTTAATCATAATACGCGACATTGCTGACGGTTGCACTTATATGACACCAAGTTTAGGATCTCTGTAGATGAGTCATCAAACGTATTGTGTTATATTAATGACACGTTTAGCTGAACATGAAGTGACGTTGAAAATGTCTAGGTTATTTTGGAAAAACAGATAAAGTGCTATGTAGCATGAGAGCTAATATATGAGCAGACAAACAAAAGAAAACTAAAAGCTGCAGCAACTGATTTGTTTTTGTCCACTTGACGGCAGCAGACCGCACTAAAAAAACAACTGTTATTTACATTAAAGAAGTTGTTGTAATGCACGTGTTAGCAAACATTGCCTATTTTCACATTCAGTAGACAAGGAGCAACATAAGCATTCATTTGGAGTCATTTTTCTGGCTACCCGATAAGTCCAATATTTACTCTCCTTGAAGCTTGTTTTTGGTCTCCACCAACTCCCGAGAAAATATCTGGCTCTTCAGGCTCCAGAACTGTTCTTCCACAGCCTTGGTGCTACTGCCTCAAAGGAGGAGCTACTGGCAGCTACGGGTGTGGTTTAGGTGTATGCGAGATGACACGGAGAGGCGACTGCTTGTTCAGAACAACAATGGCGGCTCCTGAAGAGGTTAGCGTAGAAACTGCAATAGCATCCGTTATATCAGAACTGGAGAACATTTCTTCATTGAAAGAAGAGCAGAGAACGGCACTGAAAGCTTTTCTTGATAGAAAAGATGTTTCGCTCTTCTCCTGATTCGATTTGGCAAGAGTTTGATTAACAGATGGTTCATCCAAACACCTCCCAAGTATTTTTTGTGGATGCCCTTTAACAAACAGCTTTCAATGACTCTTTCTCAAATGGTTCTGTGTAACAAACCATCTACTGAGACAAATGAGGCACAAAAGCTCTGTTTAACTGAAGGACGATTCAGAGGGTGATAATTCTTTGTTGGTTCATCACATAGACTGTATATATAAGAAGTGGATGTAGTCCCCGTGACGTCACCCATTGGTTTGTTTGGTTTGGTTCGTTTTCAAGCCTCGAGTTCGGCGTTTGGGCCGTCGCCATCTTGGATTATGGCTGTCGACATATTGGCTTTTTTAAAAACCATATTACAACTACAGGCGAGTGACATAGAGAAGCCATATACGGCTCTGGTAGTAGTAGCAACCTGTCAAAGACAAGGGAGCCACGCCCTAAAGCAGGGATCACTAATAGGCGGACCCAGACACAGTTGTATCCGGACCTAAAACCGATAGATAATTGAGACGTATTACATTTTTATATTTTAACTGGAGCAGCTTTTTCAGCCTTTACGGCACTTGTTCAGCGGTGCAGGAAACACAACGACCAAATGTGTTGTAAATCACATCAGGTGATGCAGCTCAGCCAATCAAATACGGGTATTCTGACAAGTTTCCTGACTCGAGTGAGATGTACACACACGGGGGAGAGACGAGGAGAGAGAACGAAGAAGAGGAAGAGCAGGAGAATTACGTGAGTCAGAGAAGTTATTTCACATGACGTTCTCCAAAGAGAGAAAAGTCATCAGAGAGACCAGAGGCTTTAACCAAGAATAGACAGAATCTTATAGGTTAATTCTTCCCACGGGTAGTTTAAAACCAGTATGTCTCATATGTTCAGAGGCCGTAGCGGTTAATAAAAGCGGTAATGTGAAGCGCCACTACGAGACAAAGCATAATTGTTTTTAGCAAACGTATCCACTCACATCTAAATGAAGACACAGAAAATAAACCTAAGAGCCCAAAATGATCAGAATCCTAACACATGAATGCACTGCCCAACAATGATGTTAACAGAGAGGATAGAGCTGAAAGAAGTGTTAATAACCACATAAAGTCCATGCTCACTGATTTATCTTGTTAGAAGATGAGAAAAATATAATATTGTGGCTTTTTTGATTGACATCACTTCACACCTGAATGAACTGAATTTAAAGCTGCAGGACAATTCAGTGAAGTTCATTTTTCTTAAATGAATTACTTTATTTTAAGATGCACATTTTTCAAAAGATTTCTGTATTCTTTAATCCAGCCCTTATTTTACTTGAAATGAGAATTTATTCATGAAGATCTATTATTTATAATTCATCCAGTTCAATTTGAAAGCTGAGAATAATAATTGTTAAAATATAATTGATGTGTACTTTCTTTATTTGATTTGACAGTTGTTGACTACACAGAGACGTTGTTACTACTACTAGGCTTCTTGAATATATATATGGCACTAAATAGAGCAAGTTAGATATTATTGTAATATTCCGGACAAGGAGATTTTCTCAATCTGGACCTTTTGGAATTGTAATTGAATACCCCTGGTCTAAAGCATACTCAGCTTTATGGTTTAGTTGACTCTAAATAGGATCATAATTAACTAAATGACATCATGCTGTATTGAAGAAGACTTGAAACTAGAGATTGAGACCATAAAACTCATGTTTACAATGTTTACTGAGGTAATAAATCAAGTGAGAAGTAGAGTCATTTTCTCATAGACTTCTATACAATCAGACTTCTTTTTGTAACCAGAGGCGTCGCCCCCTGCTGGCCATTAGCGAGAAACAAAGTTTAAGATTCTTCTGCATTGGTCTTAGTTTTCATAAACTGTCTCACACAGTCATGTGATCCAGTGTTAATATATATATTTTTTAAATATTAGGAGCTTTAAAAAGCTTTAAACATCCAAAAAGAAATCAGGATTAAAAACAAGATGTTATACTTCTTAACAAACTGTTTGATTGACAGGTGATCTTTGGAAAGTGTAGTGCATGTACACTGTAACAATGAGTGCTTAACTTAGCCTCGTAGATGCTCAAAGATCTTGAGGAATGCCACTTCTAAGATGCAAAATGGCCTCATTCGATCAGATCAGATGTTCCCACTTGAAGTTGAAATTTATTCTTGGCATTTGAGTTCCTTGAGCTGAGTTAGAGCAAAGGCCAACTGTCTGTCCACCTCCAACTTACAAATGTGGATAAAAATGCTCCATCCCCTCCTCCTCTTCTCACACACACAAACACACACACTCCCAACCCAGAGCAATGTGGTTGATAAAGCAAGCAGGAGTTGCCACCGCTCTCCGACTGCACCACTGATCCGGAATGTGGTCCAGCGAGGAAATCCAGACATTTCCAAATTTATCGTCGAATAAACTGGCAACGTTGAGCGCGGCTGACAGGCCATTCATCATGGCGGGATCTGGCCCAATGGTGTGCGCTTACAGGGCTGCTGCGCTTTGATTTCCTGTCCTGGCCGCCATGACAGATGAGGTACAGAGAGGGTGGAGGTGACACAGCCTCCCACCACCACAAGGCTTTACCTCTCTGGCCACTAGTTCAACCGCACACGTTGCTGCTTCCAACAGGGGCCATGGAGGTGGAAGTTTGAATAGCTGGTCATGAAAGTGATGAGTGGTTTGATTCCATCAGTGGTAAGCAGTCATAAACAATCAAATGTATACTGTAAAGTAGCTGATGAAATTATAAATAAAAAAAGGCAGTGGTGGTCTTACAACAGCCCTGACTGGTCACAGCTGCCAGTTTCAAAGGGGGGATTTTAGGAGGATTTGAAGATTACAAGTACGGATTAAATAATACTACATGCTTCATTCTTGAAATTCAGCTCAGGGCTGGAAGGAGGAGTGAGCGACACACAGAGAATGTCAAAGCTCAAATCATATCCAGAGGTTTTAACTCGGCCAAATCCAGCAGAAATCTATTTACTCGAGGAATATCATGGGTAGTAAAGTTCACCAGAGATTGATTGAACAATTTTGTGCAATAAGACTCTAATGCGATCATTTTCGGTTGAAATTGAGTCAATAATAAATGGCTTTAGGAGGGTTGCTGTTAACGCCTCAGATAATTTGCGGAGACTTGAGAGACGGTTCATGGGCGGCAATATGAGGCTGGTGAAAGCAGCACTTTGGAAGAAAACACTGCAAATTAGAGGCAAAGGGAGCACATTTCAGAGCACAGACAGTTCATTTTTCACATCAGTGTCTACTTTTGTTCCCGGCAAGCTGCCAAAGACATTGATGTAGGCACTATCCCTCCTCCACAGCGGTAATTATGCTGCTGGCCAATGCTTGATTAAAAGATCTAATCTGCAAACTTAGTGTTCGACATCTCCCAACAAGTTCCAATGCTTTAAGCCAGTTCTCGGTGGGTCGTTGACGCCACCGGAATCCGAAATGTTTAGTTGTGGACAGCAGCCAAATGAAGTGCAGGGAAACATCCTTTTGCTTTCCATTCTGTGTCAGGGTGGAGGTGTAATTGCACCAGCAGATGTATTATTCAAGAGGTAAGCAGGGCATGGATGGATATAGCCTTAACCCGAGTGAAAATATAAAAGCTTTGAAGGCAGGAGTCGGGCCTCCTCCTGTCTGCACTGGGAATTATAGCAATCAAACTGTGTTGTGTCACCTGAAGCTCAATTATGGCTGCACTAAATCATCATCACACAAGGCAAAGAGCCTGCATCAGAATCAGGAAAACCACAGGGTTAGTTCAACAACAAGGTTCTACATTATACTATTGTGAGAATATGGCCACAGCCCTATATTACAAGTAATATACCAATAAAGAATAGTTCAATAATGTCACCGCAGGCCTGCTGCTGAGTACCATCCATTCACTAAAGGAAGATTATTGTATTCAATCAGATTACATAAATACCACAAGGCACCACAAGGCACAACAAGGTCACCATAAATTGACTGGCGATGAGCACAGACACATTTTACTAGACATCATGGGAATTTCTTCTAAGCAGCACAGGATCCGACCACACCATGTGCAGCTGCATCCCAATAAGTAGCCCTCAGAGACAATGGTGGTGCTGACAAAGTAAAAAAGAAAACGACAACTAGAAGTGTCCTTACCCTCTCTGAGCAGATGGGAGTAGATGAGCCAGAGGAGCAGCAGGCAGCAGAGTGACGCACCTCCACCTGCGGAGAGCGTCTTCACTCCAGACTGCATCCTACACCTTGAGCCTATTTTTTTTCTTTTACAGATTATCCAAACTTTGAACGCTCGTGCCGCTCAGATGTCAATCAGATCGGCGGAAGAGTGGCTAATCCACTGGCGTTTCCACAGGCTGTCGTCGGCATCCATTTTGAAGTTATAAAAGGAGAGGGACTGATAGTAATCCCCCCTTGCTTTTCAAATTCCCTCGGTGAGCCGCATATCCATCCAGGCTGCTCAGCGCGCGCACACACATGCGCCTATGCACGCACGCACATACACACAGAGAGGGTACAATGTCACCAGATCTGGCCAAGTTTACGCAGCTGTGGTCTCAGGAGCTGAAATTTACTGGCAGGCTTATGCAAAAAAAAAAAAAAAATGTTAGTATGTAGATGGAGAGCGGAGAGCGGTGAGCGGCAGCGGTCCGCCCGCAGTCCTGATCCGCACACAGAGACGCTGATGATGCTTGTAGTAAATTCAGCCGCTCACATCAACCTCTTCGCACTGTTATTATTCCCAAGCAACTTCTGCCCAGACCGTGCGACTCTACAGAGAGACGCGCAAGTTGGCCCAGGCGGACATGACGAACATACCAATCAGCAACTTGCCCGACAACTCAACACTCCAGCGTCCGACGCCGGCTTTTTTTTTTTTTTTTTTTTTTAACCAAACAGCTGAAGGCGCAGATGCGTCATACGTCGCCACATGTGGACTGCAGCTCCAGCTCAAAATGTCACGTCAAAACAAGAGCGACGGGTCTCACGCAGCGCGCGCTGCCGCCGGAGAAAGCACTCTCTGAGCGCGTCGACGACGCGGGCGATGCGGTGAAGTTGGACACACTTGTCACCTGTATGAGCCTTTGTGGAGGGCGCTGGGAAATTGTCAGTGGTGATGCCTGGCACCTCGGGCTCGAGGAAAAAAATATTTTTCTTAAATAATAAAGCTTCCCGTCCTCGCAAAGTCAGGTGTTTGTTACAGATGAGTGTGTTAACGCAGCCTTATTCTGTCCCGGTCGGCACCATTTGCATTGCAGGCGACGCCGAAGAAGAGGATTTCCTCCCTTCAATCCATGGAAGGAAACACTGCTGCTGCACCCGGAGTTGCCTTGAGTTCCAATGTTTCCATCTGCCTCGCTCGCTCTCTCTCTCTCTCTCTCTTCTCCTCTCTCATCTCTCTCTCTCTCTCTCTCTCTCTCTCTCTCTCTCTCTCTCTCTCTCTCTCTCTCTCTCTCTCTCTCTCCTCTCTCTCTCCTCTCTCCTCTCTCTCTCTCTCTCTCTCTCTCTCTCTCTCTCTCTCTCTCTCTCCTCTCTCTCTCTCCACAGTGCCCCAATTCCTTCTGCAAAGTGAGAAAAAAAAACTTTGAGCTCCCAGGATATAAATCCCAAATTGTATGCGATGATGCTCATTAATACACAGAGATGTCCCATCCCGGTCCGCAGGGAGACACAAAGCAGCACCAGCCTCCTCCACATTCTGACATCTTCTCCATGTTTGTATGCCCTCTTTCATGGGTGGAAAAACTCCCTTGAGGACCGCATGGTCTGAGGACTAACATTTAGCTCACTGCATTCTGGGGAAAAGTGAGAGGTCTGTTCCTTCAGAGGACTGGCGGTATAACACGTGCAGTGCCTCAGAGCTCTTTAAGGCACAGGTCACATTTCTATATACTGTCTCCTATCACATCAAGTCTCAAGTGTGCACATGGTTCTCCAAGATGCCAGTTGATCTTCTGAAAGAGCACCATTTAAGCCTCTCGAGGACCATTACTGTAACTCCCCCCATTCACTGCAGTGCTTTCAGCCTTTCACTGAATGGCTTTTTATGATGACAAGGCCTGTCTCATCATCACTGTGGTGTATAAAAAATGATTGGGTTTCGGACTGGATTTGCTGAGTATTAAAGGGATACTTTGGCGATTGGCCACCTTGTGTCTTAAAACCTGCTGATGTTTTCTGTGTTACTGTACCCAGCTGCCGCGGCGCACTTGGGAAATGGTGGAGGGACTATACGGGGAGGGTTTGGCTGCCGAGGTGCCATTTGTTTTCTTCCCTCGTCTGCAGCTCGGCTCAGCCAGCTATCAGAGTGGAGAACCACGTTTCAGTCTGTCAGAGTGACGCCCCAGCCGGGGGTTGCAGTGTAATTAATCACAATCCATCACTGTGACTGACGGGGCAGTGAACAATTCTGGCAGTTTATTTTTTACCCATCATATTTATTTTCATGTTTACCAATAATATAAATACTTATTCTTAATTACATTTGGGTATGTGCTGAGTGTAATATAGTAATGCCAGTGTGTGCACTTTAAAAGAGCTGTGGTCAACAAAAACAAAATATAAAAAAAACTTTTTAAAAGGTGATTCATTCAGACAGGTGCTTATGCAGATGCTTTATAACTATCAACAGGTGATTATTATCTTTTTACTACATATTTTCATTGATGCTACAGTGTTATTTGGCTGCCATCTTTGATCGCTGTTTGGGAAAGTAAATAAGTATATTTGCTCAAATTCATACAATTTTGAGGTACTTAACTTGAGATTAGATTAAACTGCACGCAACAGTATTGATACTTTTTCCATCTCGAGAACATAGTGGGGACATTAGCAAGAAAAAACACATATTCTTCTTTGAAATTTGTAGAGACCAAAACAGAGCCAAACGGATATTCATTAGGTGGCCAGAAACAAATGAATGCTAATGTTGCTCCGTAACTGCTGAATGTGTAATAAGCAGGGCTGCCAATTGTCCCGGATCAGCCGCACATCCCCTACATTGGGCTAAATTCGTTTGTCCCACACATGACCTCCCTTGTCCCGTATCAACGTACGGTATGATATCTTAATATATATACGATAAGCATGTTATTTGGGGTTTTTTCGTGTGTTTTCCTATGAATGTCTAGCAACACAAGTGATCAGTTCCCCTTGCACAAGCCCCTGCGGTGTAGGGAACAAAACTACTTGGTTAGGTTTAGGAGAATATTGTGGTTTGGGTTTAAATAGCTACGGAAGTGGTGTTATGTGACAAATACCTTTATTTCTGGTTTTACTCAAGACATAAACAGCGGTCTCCTGGGTTGCTCTGGTGTTTTCAGACCCACCCATCCACACTGTCTTCCTCCTTATGCAGAACTTGTCGTTTTTCATGCTGCGTCACTTGTCCTGGCCCACGGTTACATGGATTACAAATTAAGTTAGGTATAGCTACTAACAGTGAACAGCCTGCCCCAAATTTTACTCTACCCTGATCAGCAGCCGGCACTTGTACAGATCCTAGATCTGATACAGCCGCAGTAGGAGATTGTGTGCTGATCATGTCACAGTGGAGACCATCTGTCATCCAATCACAGGCCCCCGTATGCACATCAGTTGTGTATAGCGTAAATGCGCTAATTCCTGCTAATGTCTGGTGTTGTTCGGTTGTTTTGGCTTGTGCAAATATGGATTAACATACAGAAAAGAAAAGACTGTGCAGCTACAACAAACAATGAGAAGCAAGAAAGACTTGGTGTAAGCCCTTCAGCTGACTCGACGAAAGCCTTCAGTACTTTATGCCGTCGGGAATTCTCAATTGGCCATGGAGGTGCGTGTGACACTAGCTGTAGATGCAAGCAATATCGATGCGTTCTTCGTGACATATGCTAAGCCCCGCATGTGTACCATATGGCGAAACAAGGACTGTCTCGTTAAATTAAACGCAGCTTTCTTTGATGACTCAAACGTTGTGAAGAAGATGCTCTTGGGAGGAACGAAAGCTGAGATGATTACAATAAATGTTCAAGGACCAAAGACTGCAGGATATTTTGGATGATGTGTATTTCTCAGTTGCCGCCGATGTCTCAAACAAACAAAACGGGAAAAATGTTTCCAGTGTGTGTGAGATTTTCCTCCGCGTCTAAATGAGTGCAGCGCAAGTTACCTGACTTTTATGAAGACGGTGATGAAACATGAAATGATGAACTGTCTGGAAAAGCATGCACTGGATATTAGACACATCACAGCATATGCAGCAGATAATGTCAGCTTTGGAAAACACCGCTCTGTTTACCAGTTATTGAGCAGTGCCAACAATCACATTCTGAAAGTTAATTGCCCAGCTCACACAGCTCAGAACACCTGCAAGCACGCCTGCCACCAGCTGTCAGTGGATATTGAGTCACTTGTTGGAAAGATCTACATCAGTATGTCATGCAAGGATTCCTTGGCTGTGCCAAAGGAAAAAAGACTGCCACAAAATATCCATGGGAAATGTACACTTGGCATTGCATTTGAAATACTGATGTCTCGAAGTACTGAGTGTCAGAAATCCTTCACTCATTCACTACTCACTCACTGCAGGAAGTTCTTTGTAGAGGACTATATAGTGAGCTCATTGTTTCATGTAATTGTCTCTGCCCCGTTCATTACGTCATTGCTGTCACGCCATCCAACCATCCATAATACATACATGCACTTTTGTGAGAAGGACATATTGTTTGCTATTCCTGTGTAGTTACCTCTAAGCAAAATGCTAGGAGTGAATTTAAGTTCACCCTCATACGCAGTGATGCAGCGTATTTATGTCTAGGGCTTTAAATGTCAAAAGTAAAAACGGAAAGAGTAAGGCGGTATGCGCTGACCTGGCAGTAAGCATATTTTCCCAAAGTAATGAATATAAAATACATTGTGGTCTAAATAAGCCTAATTCCTAGCCTCCATTGGCACACCTCATTGTTTGTAGTTAATTTCTACAAAAAAAACAATACACAAATGTGAGCATTGCAATACTCAACCTTCCACAGTAAAAGTCCTTATATTTAAGCTTGTTGAAATAAGTTATGCGATTTAACTTACCTCGATTCTCTTAAGTTTCTGATCTTCTGTCTCTTCAATCCAGCTTCTATCAGTTAATTCACAGACAGACAGGTGATATGAACAGAGGGAATGGGGGAGAACAAACTCCTAATCAAGTACTCGAATTGTAGAGACACCAAAGTAATCACTATTGATATGTGTGATATGTCACACATATGTAGAGAAAGAGTTATGGTTAGAAACACTCTCTGTTGGGTGATCAGTGCAGTGGTGGTATAGGTCTCTATGCCTGTATGCGTTTCTAAGTGGTGGGGTCATAGTTTCAAATCCCATATGTGTTAAGTAGTTGTGGTCCCTCTGATATGGTACTTTATCCCATGCGAAAGTGTCTTTTACAAATGCGTGGTACAATAGACTGTTCACAGGGTGAGATGATGGCTTTGGTGGCTGGCACTGGTCCTGGTCCAGACAGGGTCTTTCTGGGATGGTGTGGGTACGCAAGGGATGCACGAGGGACAGAGGTCCGGGTCAACTGCTAAAGATCAGCCATAGATCTAGTGGGATTCAGTGTCTTGCTCGAGGGCGCTTCAGCAGGGAATCTTGCTCATATTTTCTCTGTGCACAAGCTACTGCTGCATATTGCAGCTCATCTGTTGTTTCTTCAATTATACCTGTTCACGCAAGTTTTCACATAAACGTGGTTTTACTGGAACAGGTGGAGAATTTGTTACAGTTAATTTGCTACATTTGTCAAAGCATTGGGGGTGGAAGAAAAGCAAATTAGGACACCCCCAAATGTATGAGCATGAGCATTAGGAAACGCAGGCATTTTAGGGAATGTGATTTGTTAGCTCATATCGAACCAAGACAGGCCACAGCTGTGTGGACCCACAAGTCCAATCCCCATTTTCCAGCCACCGGCTGTTCTTTGCTTACATGCTGGAGAAGAGCATATGGCGCCTCAGTGCATCTTTGGACCTTCTGCAAAATATTGAAACTATGGGCGGATACTGCCACTGTACTTACTGTGTAATCGTCACTTAAAAGTTTGTTTTTAGGAACTAAAGATGTAGACTTTCTGTGGTGTATTGTGTTGATTAACAAGCAATTACCACCAGTAGACTCGGAAGGTGGCTCTGAAAATTTTGGAGCACTCATTTGCAGATGACTACAGCTGTTTCATTTCCTTTGTTGAGCCAGCTTCATAGTGAAACAAATGATCAAGATGTCAGAGTAACAGCCCAACCCACGTCTGCAGCATTTGTATTTTTCCATTGTGCTGTATGCTCACTACGGATATTCAAGCACTGATATTTATTTTGCCAGAGTGGGCTGAATACACAGCTTTCAATTGTTGCTCGCATGGTCGGCTATTGGCTCCCATGTTATTCTCAGCCATACTGTAAGAAAAGGTGGTGATGTGCTTCAAACGTAACATAACAATGCCATGATGACCGGGAAGCTGTGTTTAGTCACATGTTAGCAAATGTTTGGAAAGCACAAGGCATACATTAAGACAACTGAATGTAGTTGTGGTTTGAGGTTTTTTCCCCCCACTATGAAACTGGCTTGCTGTTGGAATCCACTGAAGCGTTACGCTACAAACCTCCTAGAACCACTTTACAATCCCACAGTAGGGGAGTCTTCAATACTAAAACCACAGGATATAAAGAATATCTGAAGGTAAATGGACTTGTACTTGTATAACGCTTTTCTAGTCTCTCGACCACTCAAAGCACTTTAACACTACATGTTCATTCACCCTATTCACACCCATTTATAAACTGATGGCAAGGTGCCACCTGCCGAACTACCTAACTAACTAACAGTTGCACAACATTCACACCGTAGGCACAGCTGGGTTGAGTGTCTTGTCCAGGGACACATCTTCCGATCCTCTGATTGAAGGACGACCCGCTCTATCTCTCAGCCGCAGTCGCCCCAAGGTGAGTTCAGTCAGAAGGTAAAGTGAGTTTTTACCTTGATTCACTCCGAATGGCCGATGTACTGACTGCACAAGACATGCAACTGACGCGCTAGACTGAACTCAGAACTCAACCGAGACTGACTTTGCATGCAATCACGCCACCTAAGATTCAACAACAGGATGTTTGTGAACAAAACTATGCTGAATTGTGTGATGGAGAGTATATTCCACACTGATTTATAATCCTAAACACGAATATGACAATAAAAAAAATGTATTAAAACAAATCAGGATAGAAAACGAAGTCAAAATCAATGTCATGGCTGCGTCTTTTTGGTTTAGCCCCTGCATACAGATAAAGAGCTTCCCGCTGTGTTTCCACATCTCAAAATGATGAAAACATTTTTGATCAAAACAGAACCCCAGCATCCAGACGCGACCCGCGGACGGTCGCAGCAGCCGTCAGCTTCTGAAATAACTCTCCATGTTCCACGCGGGTGTCTGTTTGGTTTTTACAAGCACAACTCTCCTCTCGCTCCCTCCGAAGTGAGCGACATGCCAGTCAGACGGACATGGACTGGACAGCTTTTTCTGCTCCGCTGGACAGAGTGTCATGTCGACAAGCCGCTTGCAGAAAGGCAAAGGAGCGTCTGTCCTTTTTTGAGGTGCAGCGGACCTTGAAGGAACAACACAAACAAATTTGAGTGCAACAGCAAGGTCCCTCACGCAATTACTGAAGACGCAACGTGTTCCTCATGATGATTCAGACTGAGGAGTTCTCCTTCCTTATTGCTTCCTCCCGTGACTCCAAGAAAACACCAGCCTGCCGCAGCATTCGCGTGCCTGTACTGTACAAATCTAATGAGACTATCACAAGGTTAAACTGACATTGGCATTTTCATATAAATAAATGTCAATAATTCAGCGTAGCCAGTTTGTGAGGGCGTTCACATTTTCTGTTCCAAACACCCGGGGGCAATAATCTTCTCAGCGCACCATAAAAACCTAATAGGTCTCCATAGATTTGCATATAATAACATTTGCATGTACTAAAATATTTAGTGGATCTTCAATTATATATGCCCGTGCGATGAATCAATCGGATATGATGGTTCACAACAACACAAAGTCATGTGACTCTGGGACACAAACATGACAGTAACAAACATTTAGAGGTGTTAAAATCACAAGAATAAGGGTTTAAACATACAGAATTAAAGCTCGACTTAAGCTTCGTTATCTCAAGGCTCAAGCAGAGGGCCACACAGGGTTGGGTTTTAGTTATACTGACCTTCCAACCTCCTGCGAGTGGTGGTGACGCTGCAGTCAGATCAATAGTGCCAAGTCAATAGAGGGACAGTGATTTCCAATGCGGCACCGCAGCCCCTATTAGTGATTTACGGACCTGTTTGCATGTGGAACGGAGCCTTTCAGAACATTTCAATAACAAAGTGTTTTTCTTGTCTGTCCCCCTCTCAGCTGTTTGGATCAAAACACTAACTTGGGAAATTCAATGTGGTGCAATGCCCCGAGAAATGCAGCCTATTTTCTGGCCTGTCAAAGTCTGAACAGTTGGCGCTGATAGCCCAATAACAAAGCAAAGACTGACTGGAGAGATGTTTTTTCCTTTCTTTTTTTTCCAGTTTCTAACAAACATGCTTCCATTGTTGTTGCATCATATTGTTTTGCGAGAACTGTGGCTTTGGAGTGTTTGTTTTTGATTAGGAATGTTTAATGGCCTCTACACATTCAATTATCAGCAGCCTGCTCCGCCAGTCGATAGTCGTCCTTTCATTAATGGACCAGAACTGATTACCAAGGACAGAGAGTGAAATGGGTGAAAAGTTATTCATTCAAAGCGCTAATTAAATCCTCCTAGGTGGGACTTCCAATCCCACTCGAAACTCTACCGGCATTTTACTAAGCACCACTGGTGATAGTAGGCCTAAAAATAACGAATGGTGAAAACACATGCGTCTGGACTTCTCTGTAGCCTCGCTGTCTGAATAGTTCTTTGTGCTGCTGCTGATGATGATTAATCCAAAAACACGGCGTGGAGTAATAAATGGCAAACAAAAATCTTTTCAGCCTCTTTTTATTTGCAGTCATGGGTGTTCGGCTACTTCCTCTTTCTCTTCATGGTAAGTGGAATTAATGAACTGGCTGCCAAACCAACTGAAAGACCTCCTCTTGATGGAACACTCTCCTCTGTAGTCACGATCAAAAGATAGCCTTCACAACCTCCTGCAGCACATCATCGGTGCTCAGAGGAACTGTTCAGTTAAAGACTCTCAAAGGCCGAACTGGGCACGCTGCCGAGGATCCATTGTTCCTGTGCTGGGCCGCTCGGTTTGAGCGTGTTGGTGTGAAAAGCTTTTGCGTTATTTCTACCCGAAATGTCAGTCTTATTCCTTCTCCCTCGGACTGCTTCATCACTTTCGTTCATCATTCATTTCCCCAAGTCAACGCTCCTCCGCCTATTGATGTGATAGCATGTGAATTATGGTGTCTAAAGGATGCTGAATGTTTCACATGTTTTGTTGGATTCATTTCACATAGAATATTCTATGTGCCTTTATCTGTTGTTACAGTGCGGTCTTCTGCTAAATATTCATGATTGGTTTAATCTATTTGTAGAGCACTCTTTAGATTTAAAGTCCTGTGTTTGTTTGCCTCATCCACCAGCAGTCCCTCCTACCTTTAGTGGACTTGTTAAATACTACATCCTTTGCTCTGACCGTCCGCAATTCCCTCAGGCAAAGCCTGCAGAAATGCAGGAAAGTGTGCACAAAGGGCTGAAAATATCTTGTTCACTTGACTATTCGACAGTTGGACAGCGCGTAAGTCTTCAGAGACTAAGTAGGGAAGACGTCTCAAAGACCCTGAGTCTGTGAGTGTGGAGATTGGGACGGGGGCTCTATGAGATTTTTCCCAGATCATAGCAATATGGATGTGACAGTAAAAGAAAGGAAGAAGAAGAAAATCATAGGTTGGTTTTAATCCACCTAAGAAAAACAGTAGAATATACATCGTCCAAGACTGAATAAACAATAATATTAGCAACGAAAGGTTTGGCATGATAAGAGGCAATGTACTCAGAAATCAACATTTTACATTTCACACGTTGGAAACAGCAGGTTCCCTTTGTGCTCTGATATTAACCACGGACTAAACAACCTCAATCAAGAAAGTGACCACAATTCATACTTTATAACGCTTCAGCGGACCAGCTATAGCCTCGTTCTGGTGTGCTGTTTGGCGTGGAGGAGCTGTTGTGACAGTCAGCAGTAGTTGCTACTGTACATGCCCCGCTATCACCGACGCTCAACGCTACAACATTTACTGCCGTATGTCTATAAGGCGGACGTGAACGCAACCTCTGCCTGTCTCTTCCCCAAAGAGACATGCCGCTTTGGATTTCCGTCAAGGCCGCCTTTAATGGGAGCTGTTGTAATCACCGCCTGTAGGCCTACAGGCGTCTCTGGTTTAATCTTGGTTCCAAACTCTCCAGGCCCCGGGCCCTCTTACGTGTCAGCCCTGCTTTCATCACATGAGGGAAACTCAACATGGAGGAATACCTTCAAACAACTGAAATATACATGGGTGTACCCTGAAACCGACCAAAGTGTGCATTTTGTGCCGGTTGAGTGGGTAACTTGTGTGCCTTCAATTTTAACACAGCGCAACAGCACCTGCCTGCACACTGCGCGTTCTACTTTGGTCTTCCCCTCCAACAAGAAGGGGAAAGAGATGCGTGACAGGGCTCACTGTCACCGCCGAGAAGAGCAACAGTACAGTAACAAAGTATCTCCAGCATGTTACTCTCTCCCCCCCCCCCCCTCTCTCTTCCAGTTTTCTATCTGTCTTCCAGCCCCTTTTGATGCGTTTCCATGAGAACAGTGAGACAGAGCAGGTAGGTGGTGTTGCCCCTGGTGTAAGAACAACCAAACTGAACAGAGAGGACGCAGTGCTGAAAGATTCCTGTTATCTGTGTCTTTCCAGCCCGAGCACTGCCTGGCAATTCAATGCAAGGCTTTATTTATGCACACATGTGGCCTTGCACATGTGTGCACGAACAGATCAATACAGCACACAACGATGCCGTCCCACACATGCACAAAACGTGACGCATATCGAGGCCGGGATGATGTAGATTATTACTAAATGATTTTAAAAGTCAAATGAGAGTGAATTGAGCCCAGTATGTGGGATACAAATGTGGCTTGATAACGCTTGTATTCTAAGCAAGCAACAGTGCCCACGAGAGATTTGGAATGGCTTGTATGAGACAACTTTAGAGATTCAGGCTGTTCCGTACACACAAGGTTACACAGAGCCACAGAGATCCCATTTGTGCGAGCTTGAGAGTCTCTCAATGCCATTTAGAGCCTTCTTGGACACCATGACAAAGTGAAGTGGTGCAGCACTATTCATCTTCCAGCTGTGGCCAGGAGCCTCTGACACCCCAGTAGACAGAGGGAAATGAAAAGAGGGTGCAGCAGCCAATGGCGCCGCACTTTATCTGCCGAGAGACTTGGCTTATCCTCCAGCTGTGTGTGGGCACCGTCTTTGAATGCAAACAATATGGCTGCAGAATGTAGGGCAGGCGAGAAAAAGAGGCTCGCACGGTGAAGTTGCGGCTGCAAAAAGCTATCAATGAACTTTCTCTGCAGAGGATTTAGAAGTTGTGACGTCTTTAGTGAACGGCATTTGCATGACTGTGAACTTATTGTTAAGTGTCAGAATGTTAGAGGATAAATCCGGTTTATTCCAGCTCGGGTCTCTTTTTCTTTTTTATAGCTTTGGGCATCATTCCTATTGGACAAACATTGTAATTGTTGAGCTCTGGCAACATGATGACATTGCTAAGTTTAATGGGGCAAGAAACGAAAGCAGTGGGACTATTAGTCGTAAACAAGCAACCCCTTTTTATTCAAATTATTAAACTGCACTCACTTAAATTATTTTAAGTGAGTGCACCCAAATGTCACTTGGAAAACTATGAAATGAGGGATTCGTACGGTAAGAGCGAACCCAGTCTGTAAACTGTGTTTACAACAAACAGTTAAGAGTATTCATTTTACCAATCCAGCAATAACATTGGCTACCTTGGGGGTTCACAATCTGTTTTACTGAGCTTTCAACCGTTTCTTATGTACTTCATCAGCAGATGGAGTTTGTTTCGTTGTCGTGAGGATGGCTCAGATAAAGAGGGTAAGACATGGTGGAAAGCTCAGAAAAAGGCCGCAAGTGGTCCTTGAGTTAAGATTATTTGATCGTTTTATTTCCAAGGTATAATTATTCTATATAAACAGGTATCTGCACATGAATGCAGAATCTGTAGGCAACAGGACAAGATGTTGCAATCGGAGGTGTTCTGTTTCCTGTTTGTAGTCAGTTTGTAGCATTGACCAATCACGTTCAAGCAGGCTTTGGTTGAATGCAGTCTGTGTTTACAAATCGATTATTGTCTGACGACTATTTAGCTTTAAATTAGCTAAAAAATGAATGTTAATTAAGCATAAACTGGCTACTTGGGAAACAATCCGGTCGTAGACGTCGTCTCTCAACTCCATTCTCACGTTTAAAGTTGCTGATCGCACAGTTATCAATGACCACTGCACGGAAAAGGACATCTGTTATCTGCAACTCCTGAAATATTGGCTGTTGCCCCCACAGGCTCAATGGTCGTCCGACAGATAGCTGATGGGATCTGAGATTGAGGCAATATTAACCAGAATTATCCTTTAGGATAGCTGTATTGAGCAAAAATCACAATGCTTGTGTCATCACTGTTCCACTCTAGTCACTCAGTATGCTAAAGTCGCCTCTGTCACACCGAAATTCAATTTTAATAACCTTCAGCCAAAAGACAAGACCATATTTCCTCCACAGCGGGAGTAGCCAGCAGGTAAGCTCTCGCTTCTCAGACTTCTTTTAACAAGCAACATTTACACTGAACCATTGCTCCAGTAAAAATGGGAATTACAGGGAACACTTTTGATAATCTTTCTGATTTTCTACGGCAATTTAAAAGCTATCTGTCTGTGTAAGAGCTGTTGAAATGATGGCCAGCAATTTAATCTGAGCTCCTGAAACTGCAGGTTTGTCAGTTGAGCTGACAAATCCGCAACTCTACTTTGTTGTAGTCAAATATTAATATCATAAAATAAGGAAAGAGGGAATCTGCACTGTGATGTTCAACACCCTGAAGCCCCCTACACTCTGTACCGCTGATCTACAACGCTACATCTTGAGCTCAAAACAGTGGAGAGAGACAAACGATACACTTGTAGTTCAACGTGTTATTGTAACCTTAAAAAGTGGGTTCACCCAAATTCTAATAATCATATATATATATATACATATATATATATATATACATATATATATATATATATATATATATATATATATACATATATATATATATATATATATATATATATATATATATATATACATATATATATATATATATATATATATATACATATATATATATATATATATATATATATACATATATATATATATATATATATACACACACAGTATATATTATGACAGTATCTAGTCATGCAGGCAGTTTTGGTTTGATTCTTTCTCTCCCAGATTTCTTCCACCAGCCAAATAAAAGGGAAGTGAATAGAATAGTTGTGATGTTGCTCACAGCATTGACAAATTAGTTCAATTACATTTTAAAAATTCAACAGCAACATGCCTCTCCAGAGGCAGTGCTCTGGTTACTGTGAATAACCCACAGCACTCCATGTGAGCAGTTTACAGTTCAGATGAAAGAGAAGAGAAGCAAACTATAGACTATGACATCATAACCTCAATGAATCATGATAAGTAACTTTTCAATTTAATTTGTATTATAATAATAATAATGAAAATAATAATAATACATTGTATTTGTATATAGCGCTTTTAAAGGTCCTTGAAAAATATTAAAAGCAGTAACAATATAAACTAGGCAGATAGAGGACATCATATCATAAGAGTAAGAAACAAAACAAAAACATGCATAACTATCACCTGTTCAAAGCAGATTGAAATAGATGAGTTTTAAATGCAGCTTTGAAAGTGGCGAGTCACGGAGAATGAGGAGGGAGTTCCAGAGGGAGGGGGCAGCAATGTAGAAGGCCCTGTCCCCCAGGTCCGATGCTTGGACAGAGTAGGGGGGGTAAGGAGGTTGGTGTCGGCGGATCTGAGGTTGCGGTTGGGAGCGTGTCGGTGCAGGAGGTCTGAAAGGTATGAAGGGGTGAGGTTGTGAAGGGCTTTGTATGTAATGAGGAGAATCTTGAACTGGATTCTTTGCTGTATGGGGAGCCAGTGGAGGTTTTGAAGGACTGGGGAGATGTGGTCTCTGGTGAGGGAGTGGGAGAGCAGACGGGTAGTTCTGGATGTATTGTAGTCTGTTGATGATTTTGGTGGATGCTGTTGCAGTAGTCCAGTCAAGAGGTGATGAAGTGAGAGAGAGACAATTATAGTTCTACTATCAGATCATTCTCCATCGAATATTTGTGTGGCTTTGTCAGCCAGAAATAATATTTATACCACCTCTGTTCATTGATGAAAGGGGCACAGCTCAAGTGAGAAAATGTCATTTTCAATTACCTACTGAAACGAGTTGTAACATTTTTCCAATTAAATATCATGAGACAGAATTGCTAAACTTTCAGCCAGTGTGATCTGTAAAAAAACGTTTTTTTTTAAATATTAGCCAGCAGTTAATTAACATCCAGTAAACAGTAAAGATTCGAGTAGATTAGCTTGCTAGCGGTATGCTAGCTCGGTCCCTTGCAGGTCTCCCACTGCAGTGACTTGCTGTTGAATGTATTTTGACAGTTATTCAACAGCACAAATGACTAATCTGTGTGCACAAATACAATTTATTAAAAAAAATAGAAGACACCCGCTAGGCTTCATAGGAAAGACACAATGCTGTTGGATGTTTAGCCACACTAGCAGCGGCGCTCTAGAGATGGCCCTGCACTGTTGTCCTGGTTTGGGTGAACATACCCTTTTAAAATTGAACACAAGTAGATATGTGAACGTTACGATTTCTAAAACAAACATCATTTCTCCAAAAGTGCACGTCCAGCCCACTGTATCTGTTTTGTTTGTTTTCAACCATGGAGTTAAACTGTACAGCAGCGTGGCAGCCGGCCAGGCACACAGCCACAGGAGGAAGTTTGTGCTTCCTTGTCAAGCAGTCGGAGGCAAAATAACTCTGCGGACCAGGAACAGCAGTCCTGTCTCTGCAGCTTCCCCTCATGTTGTCTCGCTCCCAGCAGCGCACATTAACATTTCATGGAGGAGCAGGCAATGCGTCTACCCCAAAAAATATATATTAATTGGAATTTGGCGTGGAAAATTCCGCCATCCTGACATTTGCCATTCATGTTCATTTCACCTCCATCAGGAGCCCTTGCTCTATTGTTGCTGGAATCAGAGCGCTGTCCACTTAAATGCCGAATGGCTGCGTCCTTTACTTTGCATAGTGATTATAATGACTCATCCTCTTACAGAAGAGCTAATCTTAGCATCCATTTAGCAAAGACGTGTTCCACCATTATGACAAGTGACCCCTATTTCTTTTCATGGAAACGACGGCTTCCTGCTTGAATCGGAGAATGGCCAGCAGGCACATAATTCTAATACTGTCCAGAAAAGTGCAGCGCCTGCATATTACAAAGGAGGCCTTGAACCGCATGAAATATTAAAGCATTAAGACCGGATGAGGAAGTAAGCCACAAGATGTCGACGGTGTCTAGACACGGATGAGAGGGTGAGAATTTGGAGTTGGCGACAAAGCGAGAAATATCTGGCCTTCATCCCCCATCAGAGGCGATGAATGAACTCCAGAAAGTGGACGATCCTTTCAGAGTTTGGGAGAATGAAGGAAGCAAGATGCTACACAGCAGAAGGAAAAAAGACATGTTATATAAAAAATTGGGGGTGGAGTAAGAGTGATCAATGTAATTCCACTGACAGTCCCATTTGAGTAAGAGCAGCCAGATAAAGAGAGAGAGAGAGAGAGAAAGTAAAGCAGACAAAATGAAAGGAGGCACAAAGAGCAGCGGGGGAAAAGGGAGAGCGAAAACTCAGATCAGGGATAATCAAGCATGAAGCAGTTGTGCAAAATTTACTGCGGTAATTTGGAATCCCACAGCCCTGGCATCTGGATGAAGAGGGAGACACAACAGACTCACCAGAAACAGTCCCATGCTTGCTGGGTGTTTCTGTCGCTGCTTCTCTCCTCCTCCTCTCCTCCTCTCTCTGGAGTGCTTATCCATCCTGCACGGAGCACAAATGAAACCTGCGTCACAAGACAGGCGGCATATCTCCACTATACCTGAGCAGCCAGCCTTGAAGACACAACGCCGTGAGGGATCATTTCAATTGCGGAGGGCAAAAAGGGAAAATGTGAATTGATAGACTCAGCAGACAAAGAGGACGCTTTTCTTTTACGGGCAATGTTGAGCTCCTTCCAAACTGCTGTGCCATTTCTTGATTTCCTTTAAAGTAACAATTTGTGACATCTTCATATCCACCCAACATGCAAATGTTCTCCAGGGGATATTTTCTACCCATTTCCAGGGGCCCTACACGTGGATGAGGTTGCCAGGGATAATAGATATGCACTATTTCGCAGCCCCAGGAGAGCAGTTTTCATTTGGCCCAGACTTACTAGCAGCATCCCTGTAGGTAGAGACCACAAGGAAGAGACCTCGGTGGCAATTTATTCTCCCACTTAATTTCCCAGAAGGGCACTGCAGAAGAGAGAGTCCATCTACTCTTCATGTATTTACAAATTTAATTGGCTAATGAATTCTCTTAGCCGACGTCATTTGCCTGCACTCCATCAACATTATACATTTTCGGCCACTTGCACGGGTCTAAGTGGGTCCTCCCGAGATATCCTGAAGGGTTTCCAGGTCAGATTGGACGTGTGGATTCCTCCAGTGAGTTCTGCTCGCACATGGGCTCAACCTCCCAGGTGGACATTCCCAGAACACTTACAAAGTGAGGCGTCCTATGGAGCCCCCTTCCCGAACCACCTCAGCCAGCCCCCTTTTGCTCGGTGATCCCGCAGTCTGAGCTCCTCGGCTCGTTGACCAACTTCAGCCCCGTGCGCAAAAACGCAGCCCGCTCATTCATTTCAGTGAGGCTAGATGAGACATACAGGGTCGGGCATAAAACAGGTTCACCTTGCAGGGAAGTTGAACCAGGCTCTGAAAAAGCACACATTCCTGGTAGAGTACTTTGTAATTTGAATGCCACTTGAATGTATTTCCACTGTTTAACCCGCAGTTGTCACAAAAAAAAGGTATGATAATTGCTGCTGTGACAACTTTCCAGAGCAGCAGAATCCTGTGTATTATAAACCACTGTGCAGTGTTGTTTGGCGCCTTATGAGCCTTCAAACTCGTCGGTCTGTTTTTCAAACTGAACTGAAATACACCACAAAAGGTGTCCGTCAGTAGTTGACAATCAGTTGCATTTGAAATGCTACACACGGTTTTGTTACAGGAGACTTGCCAGTTACATTGCTGCACGAGAACAGAAAAACTAAAATCAAAATAAAATGCACAATGCAGAGGTTGTGTGCCAAGGATGTTTTTCTTGCATCGTCGTTACAACGCCACACAGCAAATCTTTGTACTGGACAATAGGCTACCACAATCATCGAATGCTTTCAGTACTAATCTGGCTGAGCGTCTGATCACGGCCCATTACTCCAATGACATTTTTCTCTTGTACTTCATGAATATAACAGCAAGGTAATTTGTGAAGTACAACAATAATCTGCACCGGAACAAAGTCTGCTGTCGATAACGTAGCTAAACAAGGGGCACGTTTCGGCCCCGCTCAGTGATATTCAATGGAATTAATGGCCGTGTGGCGCATACTCACTCCTCAGCATTCAAACTCTGGTTACCCAGAAGAACAGCAGGCAGTTTAATTAGAAAGCTCTCTGCTCCATTGTGAGGCGGGGAAGGAGAAGGAAGGAGGAGGAGGTGTTAGCAGTCGCTGATTGAGCACTCTGTCTTCAAACCCATTTAGTAGACAAGAACGCAAGGAGAAACCTTAAGGAGGTGGAGGAGGAGGAAAGGCAGGGGAGGGTGAGGAAGTAGGAGATGGTGCGATTGTATCAGAATCCTAACAACGGTGAAGCTGAGAACACTTCCTGTAAAGCAAAGAGCACAACGAGTGTGCAGGTCTTCATTCAACCAGGTGATTCCACTTATCAGCATACCTGCTGAAGGTGAGGTGAGTAGTTTGTCAGTGACAGTAGGCATCTTCAGGTGGAAACAAAAACCAGGCGGTGAAGCTAATGTGCCTCAAACTTGCATTCTTTCTCATAGCCAGCAGGGGGTGACTCATCAAGTCAATTGCTAGTCTTCTTCGATACAGCATGATGTTCATGTCGCAAATGATGTTCCCATTTAGAGTATAATAGAGGAAAAAGCAGGTTTGCTTTATGGCGTGGCTACCTTGTGATTGACAGGTTGCTACCACGGCGTTGTCCGGTTGGGAGTTGGCCGTGTTTTTGTCTTAGAACTTTTGCAGTGTGTTTTTTTTAGTTCATGAAAGTTAAATGGTTAACATTTTTGATCACTTAAAAATGTCTTATTCAGTGTTCGGTTGTACTTAGCTCCGCCCTATCATTTCACTTTTGGTTGCAAAAAACACGAGATTGCAGCATCCATAAAAACAAGATGGCAACCTCCAAAAACCAAGATGGCGACAGCCAAAATGCCAATCTCGAGGCTTCAAAACGACAGTCCACAAACCAATGGGTGACGTCACGATGACTACGTCCACTTCTCACATACAGTCTGTGATGAAAACCTAGCACTCTTCACCAGACTCGTGTGATTTCTTGTGAAGCGAGGCCTGCCAGCAGCTTGGCTTGCAGCTATCTAAACAATCTAAATATGCTGGCCGTACAGCACGCAGTTGTGTTGCCCCGTGGATAACAAGCCCACCGGTGGCACCGATGCCGCCACCGGCCTCACTGGACCGGCGGCGGTATCGAGTACGTGCCATAATGCTCCCATGATGTCTTCCTATGGAGGGAGCGGGCCACCGATGCCTGCTCGCCTGTGGTTTCGCTGTGTAATGAAATATGTCTCCCTTGATGTATGGCTGCAGGAGAAGCCCAAATCGAAAATTGAATCACACTAACTTAATTTGTGGTCGGGGCAATCAAATTACTTGTTTTGGCTGCAGTGCTGACGATGAATTCATCTTTGTGACAAAGCTGTCACGGCAGCTTAAAGGGGGCGGTAGGAGACCGAGTGTATACACACACGTGTGTGTGTGTGTGTGTGTGTGTGTGTGTGTGTGTGTGTGTGTGTGCGCACTGTGTTGGGTACTGGTGTAAAGAAGTTAGCAGAGGAATTTGCCCTCAGAGCTGTTGTATTGTGCCGGAGTGGCGACCACCTTTAGCTGTAAATTTGCTGTCAATAAAAAGCAAGAAGTTCTCAGGAATTTCATAATACCAACAATAAAGGTTTTTTTGGGGGGTTTCTTTAACAGCAGCCAATGAACAACTACAAATGTAAGCAGCTTTCGCAGGCTTGAGTTGCCCTGTGGGGCAGTTTGGAGGAGAAGTGTCGGAAAGTGTCGGCATCTACAGTATGTATGTGCTCATTCCTACTGCAGCTGAACAGCTTGACATCAGCGCCTCAAGACCCAGAGCTTAATATGGCTGAGCTGAACCGCTCATTAAAGGATCAGTTCATTCAAATGGTAAAAAAAACATTTCTTTCCCCTCTTACACCGTCTTATCTAGCTATACAGATAGTTTCCGCTTTATTTACCCGGGTTTTCGAGACATCTGCCTAAGAAAATGTTCTCGTCCTTACACATTTTAGGTGAAAGGAAATGAGTTTGTGGTGCCGACAGGGCGGAAATATTACAATTAAACAAGACTAAGTCCACGTTCAGACGGTCTTTAGCTCGCTACTGGAGTTCAGCACCTGACGTGAACCCGACAGGTCCCGAACAATGGGTCGATGCTTTGTGGGTCAGCCTCTGTGCCATGTTCTGTGTGGGTCCAATACCCTTGTCAGATTAGGTTTTTTACTTGTGAGAATGACTTTCCAAAGCAAGCATATAATGCGTCTTTGAAGAGGAATAACAGAAATATAACTGCGGCCTCGGGTCTCACCAGGCGGGTTTAGGCTGGTCCGGTCAGTCTTCATGTCTCGGATTTGTAATCTCAACATAAACCAAAGACAACAACAACAACAACCTCCTTATTCCCACAAAGAGGTCAGTGTAATAGCGATGGACTGCACCTTTAGCAGGTCAGGCTTCTCTGGGGGAGGACGTTGGCAGGGTCAAACTCAGCAGTGGACCCCAGGAAGTGAGGCTGATAGGAGGAGACGGAGAGGGTGGGGGAAGCGTTTGTGTGTCACTCCTTCTTCCTTCCCTTCACTTCACACGTTGTGAAGACCAACGCTGCAGGCGTAGAATAGTTACGCGCCAAATAAACCCCATAACGGGAGGAATGACAGAGTTTTTATCATTGAGGTTAACACGCCAAGCAGAATTAACAAGTGGCAAGATTTGTATCCCTGTTCAACCAATTTCCCCGATTGGGAATAAGTGTGTGATGTGCCATCACAAATAAAGCCAGTCCATGCATACATGCATACTTCACATCCGTGGATGTTTCAGTCTGATTGCTGCAACACATATAAAGCACATCTAAACATATCTTTATTTATTTTGGGGAGCAAATGACAGCCAAGCAGAAATAATTGAAAGAATGGCTCATTGGCCCAAACTCACAGTGAGAGACGGATAAACACTCTTGTATCCAAACTGTTTTAGCAGCTCAAACTCAAACACAATTCAGTGCAAAACTAATGTCTGTGGGTGACTGTGGGTTTGAATAGTGTTCCTGGTATCTTATATGTAATATATTGTTGGTTTGGTCAGAATACTCTCAGTAGAAGAAGGATATAAAAACATCATTTCTTGTTTTTTGCCATATGACATCAGTCATGAATTTATGAAGAATAAAAGGTCCCTGTAAGGGGGGGGGGGGGGTTACTTATAATCTATACGTGTGGCGTCATATGCGTGTACTATGCTACTAATCAAGGGCTGTACGGTTCGCAAACAATTTTATCGTCTGTTTATTGGACCAATCCAAAATGGCGGAAACGGGAAAATGACACATATTTGGTCTCGTCCCCCCCCCCCCCCACCCACCACCAGGAGACCTGCTGCAGCTCCGCTAGCCGGGGCTTCTTTCTGGCTCTTACATTCAAAGCGCATGTCTTAATCAATGAAACATGTAGATATGTTGCTCAATTGTGGTGTTAAGAATATCAGTAGTTGTTGTAAGGTTGTATAAGTAGTATTGTGTGTATAAGAGTACTATATTGCTTAGAGTTGGAAAAGTCATTATACTGTATGTATTTACGTTTACCACTGGTGAAATGTAACTAAGTAAAGTATACTGTACATAAGTAGGCTACAATTTTGAAGTACTTGTACTCCATAACTGTTACTTTTAATTTGTTTGAATGCTCTTACACATTGCACAAGAGCAATGCCAAGTTTCACAACATTTGCTTTTTCGAACACATGCTCATTTTAATGAAATCTGGTTGTTGCTCCGACGGAGGCTGAAAGCACTTATACTGTAGGTCACGTTCAACAAAATGCCAAACGAATGGCATGTGATGTAATGCTAACTGCGTTGCTTTTGGCTTCTTAAGGACAGGCAACAGCATCCTAAAAATAGTCCTTGTTTACCCTCCTGTGTTTTGTTGGGCCTGTGTCCTGCTGTGACTCGGAGTGCCAGCTCACGGCTTGTGCTTTGCTCCGGTCGCCTTAAGACGAGAGACAGCAGACGAGTTGTTGCTGGAGAGGAGAAGGTGGACACGAAACAGAGAAGGGTGATGTTCAAAGATAGAAAGATGTTTTAAGTAAAAAATAAGTCTAGATGGAGGGAGAGGAGACTGCAGAGTCAAAGATGAAAGAAGAGACATTTGGAGTGGGGGGGGGGGATACTTTGGGGCTTTAGAAAGAGACAGCTTTTAAGAAAGTGAGGGGGATGGAGGGAGAGATTGAGAGGGGGGGGGGGGGGGAAGCTCCAGGGAGAGGACAGGGATGTAGTTTTAAAAAAAGACAAAGAAAGACAGAGAGAGAGCAGGCCGACTGAATGTAAACAGCTGGAGAGAGAGAAGGGAGTAAAGACGCAGAGGGGGGGAAAGAGAAAAAGAAAAAGTGTGTCAAAAGAAAGCGACTGCTCTTTTGAAAGCTCTCTTCACATCCTGGCAGGGCACCACTCTGCTGTCAGGTCCACCTTCCCCGGACAAGGACTGCTTGTCACGTTAATGGCCTGGAAGGGAAGACCATGTCACTTTATCACCTCGCCTGCGACGCCAACATGGCCGTGGCTTTTGTCTCCTCAGATACCTCTCCGCTCCACAACTCCCTAGAAGTGACTAATTGATCCTGGGAGACGGGCCTCTTTTTTTTTGTGTGTGTGTGTGTCTCGGGGGCTGATGAACAATGTGAGAAAAAGCCACTGATAAAGGGAGGGGGGGGGGGGGTGGAGAAGAAAGGAGAGAGCAGGATGTAGCCCACTGTCTGCTGCAGTGCTATCTCATTTCCCCACACAAAAGTAACATCGCCACTTTGTAAATGAAAGTCAGTCAGGCGAAAGATGCCCCTCACGCTCTAGCAGCCCCTTCTTGAGATAATGGGCGCATGCACATTATTTATGTAGACTCAAAAAAAAAAAATGCAGTGTGTGGGTAGTAAGTGAAATTCATTCAAGTGTTGGTGTGTGTGTGTGTGGGAGGATTCCTAACTATTCTCACAGGAATGTAGAGAATGATTGGTGGGCTTATATCCTGTAACATGCATCCAGTCGCTTCACACCTCTACGACACGTCGCCACTCCTTCACGTCTGAAGCCACCGGGACGAGTTTGTCCGTTTGTCACCGACTTATTTATTTATTTTTTCCCATATTGTCTACTCATCTGCCTGTTGATGCTAAATGCCCCGGGATGCAAATGAGAGGGGCAAAAAACACAACGGTTGAGCGAACAATATGGAAAAATAAGTCAGCTACATTTCAAAGAGGAGACGGAGGAGGAGCGCCGGTGGAAACAAGCCAAGAGAACAGAAGGGTGGAAAACTAGCTAAAGGAGGCGAGAATCAACCCCAACCCCCCTCCCTTTTTCCTTCTTTCAATAGCTCTGGCCTTGTCAGACATGGTTATGCTTATTGGAGACACAGGCGAGGGGGGGTCACTGCACCAGCATGCCTCAGAACATCATCACGCCTGGGCTATGATAAGAATAGTGCACTGAATCATAGCTTACAGTGCAGTTATGTGTATGGATGATGCACGGGGAATGAATTGAAGATAAGGCCAAGAAACTGGATGGGCTGGACTCGGCTACACTTCTCCTCGACGCAAGGTGTGTATGTGTGTGCGTTTGCTTGTACATCTATCTTTGTGAGGACCCATTTTGGAAAGTGAGGATATTTTGGTCAGTCCTCACTTCTTCAAAAACCTGTTTTTAGGGTTCAGACTTGTTTTTTTAGGTTTAGGTGGGAGTTATGGGTTGAGGTTAAGCATTTAGTTGTGATGGTTTAGGTTAGAATAAGGAGCTAGAGAAGGCATTATGTCAAAGAATGTCCTCGCAAAGATAGACATACAGAGATGTGCATGTGTGTGTGTAGCCAGTTCAGCTTGTGAATCACAATTTTCAAGGCTCAAGGATCCTTGAAAGCTGAATTACACGTACGCTTGTCATTTCTCCTGTTCAAGTCATCTGGAGGAAAACGGTGGGCAATAAAACCAAAGCTGTGTGGTTAAATGTCAGTGGCAAAAAGGTGCTAATGCTACAACTAAGGGCCTTGCTTGGTCTATAATATGTCAGAAAATAGTGAGGAATGCAAAGAAGCAGTTCTCAGAGTCCAATGCGACATCGTAAAAGAGTCCAAAACACAGAGATATTTGATTTACAGTGATATTCAAACAGCAGATCCGAACATTTGAGAAGCTTGGACCAGCAAATGTTTGGAGGGGTTTAAGGGATATGGCAATAGTGTTCAAATTCTTATTGTAATGCTTTAATGTGGTGGAGTGCCATAAAAAAAATATATCACAATGCCAGTGTCAGAAATTTCTTAATGCTCGTTGTAGAATTAATCATAATTTACAATATTATGTAGAATAGTACATTGAGGAGTGTTAACAGACACAGCCAAAAACAAACAATGTGTTTCTCTCGCAATACTTTCCCAGCCCGAGGCTCTCAACCCAAGTCCAGCTCCATTCAGTCCTGCTAAAGATATAAATGTTTGAAAATGGGTCACAGATATACAGTTGTGTGAAAAAGTGTTTGCCCCCTTCCTGATTTCTTATTTTTTTGCATGTTTGTCACACTTAAATGTTTCAGATCATCAAACAAATTTAAATATTAGACAAAGATAACACAAGTAAACACAAAATGCAGTTTTTAAATGGTTTTTATTATTAAGGGGGAAAAAAAATCCAAACCTACATGGCCCTGTGTGAAAAAGTGATTGCCCCCCCCCCCCCCTGTTAAAACATAAATTAACTGTGGTTTATCACATCTTTGGAAAGCTGAGTTCAATTTCTCTAGCCACACCCAGGCCTGATTACTGCCACACCTGTTCTCAATCAAGAAATCACTTAAATAGGACCTGCCTGACAAAGTGAGGTAGACCAAAAGATCCTCAAAAGCTAGACATCATGCTGCGATCTAAAGAAATTCAGGAACAAATGAGAAACAAAGTAATTGAGATCTATCAGTCTGGAAAAGGTTACGGTACAAAGCCATTTCTAAAGCTTTGGGACTCCAGCGAACCACAGTGAGAGCCATTATCCACAAATGGCGAAAACATGGAACAGTGGTGAACCTTCCCAGGAGTGGCCGGCCGACCAAAATTACCCCAAGAGCGCAGCGACGACTCGTCCAAGAGGTCACAAAAGACCCCAGAACAACATCCAAAGAACTGCAGGCCTCACTTGCCTCAATTAAGGTCAGTGTTCATGACTCCACCATAAGAAAGAGACTGGGCAAAAATGACCTGCATGGCAGAGTTCCAAGACGAAAATCACTTCTGAGCAAAAAGAACATAAAGGCTCGTCTCAGTTTTGCCAGAAAACATCTTGATGATCCCCAAGACTTTTGGGAAAATACTCTGTGGACTGAGACAAAAGTTGAACTTTTTGGAAGGTGTATGTCCCATTACATCTGGCGTAAAAGTAACACGGCATTTCAGAAAAGGAACATCATACCAACAGTAAAATATGGTGGTGGTAGTGTGATGGTCTGGGGCTGTTTTGCTGCTTCAGGACCTGGAAGACTTGCTGTGGTAAATGGAACCATGAATTCTGCTGTCTACCAAAAAATCCTGAAGGAGAATGTCCGGCCATCTGTTCGTGACCTCAAGCTGAAGCGCACTTGGGTTCTGCAGCAGGACAATGATCCAAAACACACCAGCAAGTCCACCTCTGAATGGCTTAAGAAAAACAAAATGAAGATTTTGGAGTGGCCTAGTCAAAGTCCCGACCTGAATCCGATTGAGATGCTGTGGCATGACCTTAAAAAGGCGGTTCATGCTCGAAAACCCTCCAATGTGGCTGAATTACAACAATTCTGCAAAGATGAGTGGGCCAAAATTCCTCTACAGCGCTGTAAAAGACTCATTGCCAGTTATCGCAAACGCTTGATTGCAGTTGTTGCTGCTAAGGGTGGCCCAACCAGTTATTAGGTTTAGGGGGCAATCACTTTTTCACACAGGGCCATGTAGGTTTGGATTTTTTTTTCCCCCTTAATAATAAAAACCTTCATTTAAAAACTGCATTTTGTGTTTACTTGTGTTATCTTTGTCTAATATTTAAATTAGTTTGATGATCTGAAACATTTAAGTGTGACAAACATGCAAAGAAATCAGGAAGGGGGCAAACACTTTTTCACACAACTGTATATATATATATATATATATATATATATATATATATATATATATATATATATATATATATATAAAAAACAGTTGGGCACTCTAGTTTTATAGCAAACATTACTCAAAAAGGAGTTAACAGTTGGGGACTAGTAACACAAAGCTGATGCTTTAGTGACTATTTACAGCAGCAGGACAGCGTACGTGCGGTTGACTGAAAATAAACCACAGTGTGAAAGTTCATAACCGCGTCGCTCATTGACGTGTTTGGTGGAGCTCTGCGGCACAGAGGAATCAGGCTACACAGACGATACTTGTTGGTATAGGGTCCATTTATTTTTTGATTATTGTATACACCCCAAACTGATCCTTTAAATCACTTACACAACCATCACAGTTAGTACTACATATTCTGTAAATCAACAAGCAACATGTCTTGTAGCCTGCTTCTCTGAAGGCCATCACTAGACTTTTTACTTGCCGAAGCAAGAAAAGCACAGGCATAAGCGTTTGTCGCAGTAAGTCATGCCAGAGATCCGGCACGCACAACAAAAGGACCTTGGAAATGGAAGACCTGACAGGGATGAAGCCTTTATTAAGGTTGTTAATTACACCTGTACTACTCCTGCTTGGACGTATTAATGGCTCTAAGCCATTGACGTTGATCTTTTTAGTTTGCGTTCCAAGCTGAGCCCTAAAGCCCTGCTTCTGAGAGAGGCCCACGTCAAAGTCCACCATGATTTAGGCTCTCAGGAAAACAAGCAAAGGGCATATATCAACAGTTATGAACCGCTTGATAACATTAGCTTTTCCTCCATTTTCTCACAGTTCCCCACCCCATCTCATCCACATTCCTCTCCTCCCCCCCCACACTCCCTCTTTCACACCGTAATCGTTGAGACTTACAGAAAAATCAATTTCCACTACCCAGTGGAGAGGCCCAATGTTTCACCACTGTGTCTGATTGATGACGTACAGACACCATCTCACACCCCACTGCTTTTCATGGCACCTCTGAGTTGGTCGCCATTCAGTGCATTTTTATGGCAAATAATAACAGGAGATGTAATAGCTATTTCCCCCGGGGAGTAAATCTCAGTAGGGAGACAAGAGGATGGCCCGCCCAGACAGCTGGAGGACGGTCCCACGTCAACAAGTTACTTAGGCTGAATGATTGGGTACATGGCTCTGCAGGGCTCGGGGCCATTCAACACTCACACGTGAAGGCTGTTCCCGAGATCGTTCAATCTGAGTTCTCAGTTCTTAAGGTGACAACAAAACAATGTGCACCACTTTAATACTTCAGAGTGGTTAGCTACTAATCTACGCTCGGGGGGGGGGGGGGGGGGGAGATGCTTTATCAGGTACACCACAGCACTCCAAGCTGCCTCCGCACGGCCAATGGCGTGACTGCAACTTAAACATAGAGAATGCAGACGCCATCCAAGTTGCTATTTGAGCGAACATGGACAAGACATGAGATCGAAGTGCGTGTGCACTTGGGCTGATGTTGAGCAGGACACCCTCCTGAGATTTTCACACATCCTCAGAAACTGGTGTGAACAACAAAGCGTGCACGCACCGGCAGCTCTGTGAAACAGGTGAGAGGATGACCCCCGAGGCATGTTCAAGCCGACACGAAGGCCATACCTACACCACCAACAGCTCGGTGCGATACTGGCACGCAGAGGGATGTCTGTAGTGCTGGATAGAGCACTCCAGGGGTAATGAGAAGCTCAAGATGCTTTCAAGGAAGTGGAATAACACCCAGTGGGGAGCTCTTGTGGAGGAATACAAGCTCAAGGATGAAGAAAACACAAACAGGATAGAGAAACTGGCTTGGGTCCCAGCGGGTGGTGGTGGTGGTTGGGAGGGGGTGGCTAATACTTGCGAATGTGTTGCTGAATCCCATCATTCCTCATGTCTTGGCTCAAGGCGCCAGGCCTGGATGGCCTCATGTGACAACCTGAAAGGCTGATGGAGCACGGCCTGCTGCATCCCCAAGCCTCTGCCCGCCAAGCCCTTCACCTTCCCTCATTTAGGGGCATTGTCTCACAATGAGAATCATTTGTCACCATCGACTTGCTCCCATGCAGACTCCCGCAGCGTTCTTTTCTGTGGCCCGAGCCCATTTCCACAGTTGGTAAACAGCTAAATCCCTCTCCCAATCAATGCAGCCTATTTAACTTGAGCTATTGACCCGCGTGCCTCTCGACAGACTTCCGAGGCTGAAAAAATACAAACAAATTAGACGAGTGAGAGAGAGAACAACAGAAATGGTGGCGCACGACTATGAAAAGCCACATTTCTCAGTGACGAGCGTTTGGCGGGCAGGAGGGAGGAAAGTGCCAGAGCGGCGGGAGAGGAACCGAGGGAAAACAGAGGAATGGATCGATATGAACAGATAATCACCAGGCCTCTGTCCCAATGTGTAAAGAGTGTGACATTGCAGAGGTGGGCACGGCAGGGAAGAGATCAATGGGCTGCTTTTTGTTGATCCGTAATCCTTAACTATCTATAAGTAATTAACCTTCAGAGGAGAATGCAGGGAAGGAATAAATGGAGAAATGAGAGGGGGAATAGCAATGAGCACAAGTAAAACAGAAGCTACCTTGCACTGACCAGATAAGCATGGGGAAATTAATAGTTGTCTCCACTGCTGCCTCTGCTGGTTTTATTTCTGTCTTGTATTTCTGCATTCTCTGTGAATGGCCGCATCTCCCTGTGGTCCTAAAGAGGAGGATAAATATAGCTGCTGTCATAGACCAGAGCAGCCTCGTCTCAAACTGGGAGCAAATGTTGGAAGAAACACAGTATTTCTGTTTTTTGTTTTTTTTTTGGTCTGGTTTTTAAGATGAGAATCTAGTCCGATCTCATCATCTCTGGCCTGATGAGTGCGTCCTCTCCCAAAATAATTCCTGAAAAGATGGAGGATCTTGTCAGGAGTCAGAGTGCCCTCTGTGGGCATAATAGAAAAACAAAGGGAGCGTTACACCCCATGCCTTTTAATGGAGATCTTTCTTAATTGTTTATATATTTCTGTTTTCACCTGCAGTAGGTGAGACAAACTCGACCCAAATGAACAACACGGACAGGTAAATGAACACAGTGCGGTCACAGTGGTATCTGTACAGGGTTTAATGGCACACAGACAGTACATTATCATCCTCTCAAATCAAATTTGACTTGTCATGAGTAAACTTCATAAGAATGTTTAAGTTAGTTATTGAAATCGGTCACATTAATACACAATGATACGACGGACTGGTGGGTTTTTAATACAGTGTGTGAAGTAAGAAATGTCACAACTTATTACAATATGGCCGCCGTAGAAAGCTTTAGCAACTGATTATGGTGCTAAAAGCGAGGGAAGTCATTTGAAGCAGTTTGAATTCAATTATGATCATTAGGTCCAAACTGAGCTCTTTCTCACAACCTTCAAACATTGTCACTGGAAAAAATCGGATATTTATACAATAACAACAAAACAAGATATCTTTCTCAGAGGCTCGGCACTGTGTCGCTGAAGCACTTTACCGGGAGAAATATCTGAGTTGAGTGTTTCTTCTTGGTTTACCAGTGAGGACAAAAAGTCAAGCGTTAACTTTGTCTGCCGGAGGCGGTTCTTCACCAGAATGGACACCTGGAGACAGAAAAAGTAATGATTCACTGAAGTCTGTCTCGTTCTGCTTAATCTGCTGAACACCAGTGATGTAGTAGTGAATTCAAAAATGTGGGAAAACAACGGATTTGTGCATTTCTGCGGCCCTACATCACCAGTCTACTTCAATACGGAGGAAGAAAATACCAGGCATAATGATAATAATAATTACAGGCGAGTACTGACCATCCAATGTAGCACTGGCACAGGTTTTCATGTGATGTGGCTTGCTTGATGAGGAGCTCCACTTGTGTTGGCACGTCCAGTGTCTCATCGTGAGAAAAGTCTCGACCTGCAGGGAACAAAGTCTCATCAGAACACCCGACCTTTACCGGGAGGTTTGGATCCCTCCCGTTTCAAGCACTTCAATCAGTGGCACCGGGGTCTTCTTAGGACTGTTCAGGTCCTTTCCTCTACACCAAGAGATGGTGGGTTAGCTTACAGTGTGATCATAATAATGTGACTGAAGAAGGTAAAGTACGAGTCAAACATAGGACCACTTGACTTTTCCCTCTACAGCATTTCTGCACTGAAGCATTGTTTTTTTGAGCAACTGGAAAAAAAATTACAACTATGAATAAATCTTTTTTTTAACATAAAGTTATTCCACAAAAATTGCAACTTTGTTTGCGTGGTAATTCACTAATTCCATTTTTTTTTTTACTACTTAACACTAGAGATACAGCTGTATTTCACCCACAGGCTTGTGTTGAAGATCAAAACTGGAGTCAAACAGCAGCTCGGTGTGGAACTCACCTGTAAGTTTGTCTCTCACTCGGTTGATAATCTGAATGGCTTTCTTGTTGAGTGCCTCAGGTTGCACCAATCCGTCTCCGACTAATAATAAAATAAAAAAAACACAAACATAACGGCATCAACAACTATTACCGACTTAGAAACCGTGAATGCAAGTGCTCTCTCTACACCGAGCCTCTCTGCAGCTCAAATCAACTGAAGTGCTGCCTAACAATAACACAACAGTTACACCAATCATTTATGACAGCAAAAAAAGTTTTGAGTTGTTGAGAAAAAGAAGAAAATAAAACACACTAAAAGGCTTCAACAGATCAATCCATGGCAGACAGAATGAGCCGGCGACTCACTGAAGGAGTGGATGGACTCGGGCACTGTGCTGCCGGGTTTCTTGTGCGTCGTCTCTCCCAGGTCGATTCCGTCGAGGGCCTCTGCAGAGGACAGAGCGCGGCGGCAGGTTCAAACATGTTCTTAACATCATCACGTAGAAAACATGGTGCACGGTTTGTGTTGCAGACTCACCCACTGACCCGGCGGTGTACGAGTCGGTCCTGGTGCGGGAGCGCTTGTTGCCTTTGGTGTTTGCTGTGGAAGAAACAAGGAAATGTGTGAGTTTTTTCCTCAACAATGGCTATATTGTATTTTTCATCCATCACACAGGAAGCAGCAGCAGCAGCAGCATTGTTCTAACCTTTTTAACTGCAGAAGAAAGAAGCTCGTTTCTAACCTTTACAAGGAGTTAAGGCCATAAACTAAGGTTCCTACTGTGGTGTTGAAAATGCTTGCAGTAATTTAAAATGCAGGAGGAAACTGAGAGAAAGGCCTCATGGGCTTCTAACTAATGCGGGAAATGCAGGGTCAGAAACCATAAATAGTCAAAATAAACAACATAAAAACATGTGCTCTGAATAGTATTTTCAGAAACCAATTTTCATGATTTTATAACCGTTTTTAATTATCAAAATAAATGCCGACAAATGATGTATGACAATAATTATGTGTTGAAATATAAATATAAAATACTGCCCCTCATTTAGAGTAAAACTGATGAATGCTGCTCGTCTTAAGGGAAGCCAGACAGTATTAGCTGAGAAGGTGTGCCAGAGATATTCATTCACTTTTGCTCACTTGAATTGAACCAACGACCTTTAGACGTCTACACCACTTCTTTAAACGTTTCCTCTCCCAAATACGAGCCAAATAGATTTTCATTCTACTACTTGGAGCGCGCTTTAGTTTTTAATCAGCCCCGTCTGATTAAATGTAATGCTTCAAACTCTCAACCACTTCAAAAAAAAAAAAAGAGTTTCCACATCAAGTGGAGTCACCCTCGCAAATGTATTCTTGTGGGCTGAACCCGTTATTGTCAAGTGATGCTGCCGTGGTTCCTTCAGTCTGCCACGTGAAATATGTCGGTCGTCTGTGCTCCTTTATGCTGAATGTACCGACGGTGAGCAGCTGATGATCTCTTACTGTCCATGAGCCTCCAGTTGAGCAGCGGGTCGTAGACGAAAGCCTCCAGCACGGCCATGACGCTGTCCCGGTGCTCCCTCAGCACCTCCATCACTGTGTGGCAGGTGATCCGGTAGTTACCGTCCAAGCCCGTCACCTGAAGCATAATCAGACGTAAACCGATGGACACAAACCTCAGGAGCTTTGTGTTTGCACGTTAAAGAGATGTCAATGTATCTGGGAGTGAAGAGCAGCATCCGATGTGGTGTTTAGAGGTTTGGTGGAGGTGCAACTCTGTGCTATGTGCTTGAATTTCTCTTTTTAAAAGCTTTTTAAACATGCTTTTAACTCTAAAAACCTCTCCAGTTGTTTAGGAGGTTTTTTAAATTTATTTTTTTACTTTTCTTCTTTTTAAGACAGCCTTCACGCAGTCATACTCACACTATTACAACAGTGTTTATCACAGCACAAGAGTTGCATACCTCCATGGCGTTGGTCAGCATCCTCGTCAGTCTGAATGGGATCTTCTCAGGGAACTTCTCTCTGGTCATGGCGACCTTTTGAAGGATGCAATGGGGGTCCATCAGTCTCGGATAAATCAAAAACATAAATTTGTGGATAACGCATTGAAAGAAAAATCTCCTCTCACCTCAAAACAGTCTCCAAAGTCAATGTGGAGGATCTTGCCGCTTAAGCGGTCCAACATCAAGTTGGAAGGATGCCTGGAGAACAGAAACATCTCTATGTTAATGTCTTATGATATCATAACAATGTGTTCTTTTGGATGAGAAACTCACCTGTCACCCAGTCCGAGGATGTAGCCCACCATGGACATCACAGCCAGGGAGCGGGTGTAATTGGTCCTCCTGTCGAACCACACCTGGAGGAGAGATGACATTATGACAACCTTCAACCAGAACAGTGCGGAAAATGAAATCTCTTGCAGGCTGCTCGACGCCTCTTTCCAGACTCTGTCACGCGCACAGCATCAGGAGCACGAGATATTATTGCTTCTCAAAACGGATTCAATTTGAAGGGTTTGTTTGTTTGTTTGTTGGGTCCTGTGAAGTCAGTGGTTTGAAAGTGGGACACACAATCCAGAAAACGGATTCTTCAGGGAAACCATCACTTATATTTTTCTGTATTTCCCAAAAATAATTAGAAACATCCGAGACTGGATACACTTAAAAAAGTGTTTCCTCTGCATCAACTGAAAACCTTTCCAAAAATGACCTGCCAAAAATGTTGATTTATAGATCTGCATGTTTTGAACATTTTACCAGAGAACCTCTGGAATGTGAGAAAGGATGCTGGAAAGATCAAGGACTCTCAATCATCCTCCGCAGAGCATCTCACCTCAGAGCTGGGGCTCTTCAGCCACAAGAGCTTGGCCAGGTCGTCTCCGGCTGTGTTGTTGACGGCGTGCTCGAACACCTCCACCTTCTCCATCAGCGTCAGGTGGTCGTAGTCTGGGGCCATCTGGAGTAAACAAAGCCCATTACACAAGCAGACTTTGAATTCCAATAGAACGCTGCGAGTTCAGACACGATGCAAGGCTTTAAACTTTTTCGAAGCCAATTACAAGTGAAGGATATTGGATTCTGCGTTTCAATTAAAAATGAAAATGAAAATTAAAACTTGTTGGTGCACAAATATGAAGTCACCAGAGTGATCTGAATGTCATCACAACGGACGGAGTCTGATATCATTTTAGTTTCCAGGACAAACGCAATTTCCAGAAGATGATTAAAATACTTCAATGTTCATGTTTAATATGTTGACACGTCTAAATGATCTTTGCTTTCTGCTAGATTTCACCTTTAATAAACTAAACTTCAGTTACTGTATGATGTGCTTTTGATGCCAATATATTATTGAATGAATACGAGATCAAATAAGTTGATAGACTCTTCACACTGAATGTTTACTGTCTGCGTTATAACCTACAGTGAAATTGAATTAATTCAAGTGAAAGACATATAATACCGGTAAGGATTCAACGTGTTAATGTAACTACAGCTAAGAGGTTGTGTTAATACTGAAATATAAACTGGTTCAGGTCATAGCGAATGAGAAACTAGGGGGAAGGCAGGTCCCACTACGCTGAGGGTCCTAATCTGATGAAGGAAAAGGCTTTAGTAACTTTGTATGTGTTTGCCCTGAAGGTGTGTACAACAGCTGAGTTCCCTGTGAACCTGAGGCAGAAGTGAAAACAACCAGAATAATAGTTTATATTTACTGAGCTGAAAGAAACACAGTGAAACTCCAAAAGACTTCAATCGGTCATCGTCTCACTCAACCATCTGCTTCATGATTCATCTACAACTGATTGATGGCCTGGCTGACTGACTGTTCAACTTAATATCTTGACATTTAAACGGCTTAAACCCAACGCAACACATCATTAATAACACTATTAGTAGGATATAAATAAAATCTTATTCAAAACATGCCAGCAGAAGAAAACGTGTTCACAGTGCAACTTCTATCATGGTTATTAGTTTTAGTCATTTTTTTCCTTTCCTTTCCCCACAGTTTAAGTTTTGTGTGGTTTAAGTCGACGACAACTCAAAAAGTTTTAGTCCAGTCATTACATTTTAGTCTTTGTCTTATTTTATATTATTTTATTATTAGTCTTATTGAACGTTTCAGTCAATCTAGCCAAAATAAATAATTTCGTCATTGAAGTCCAACATATTTTGCGTACGATTATATTTAATATTATCTGATGGAAAAAACAGGTTGAATGAAGAAGACTACAGCTTTGCTCCTCCGAGTCGTCCTGACTCGGGTCATTAGTGATGTGCAGGTCGGTCGCACCCGCCCGGCCCGCTAGGAGTGCCAATCTGCACTGTTGTCAGGACTGAGGACAGAGACAAGAAGGACAGAGACAGTGTGTGTGTCTTACAGAGAGAGGGGGAACAGAAGGTGTTAGGTGTCGAAAATAAAGAGAGATTTTGGTGTTTTGTATTTTTTAAACAACATTTTAGTCCTGTCGATATTGCTCGTTTTAGTCATGGTAATAAAGGTTATTGACATATTTCAGTGCAAATTAACTAAATGAACACTGAATTGGACATCATCATGCCATCATCCTATTTTTGACCAATGACATTTCAGCTCCGCCTTTCTCCTGTAGCCTTGATGTTCCTTCTTCGGTGTACAGTTTTCAATCACACCACTCTCTGTAAAGCTTTTTGCACAGCGGATGTCTCGGTCTCAACCGTCTCTGCTCCCATTTGTCATCATCACTCTCACTTCCTGTGGTGACATTTTCCAGAGGGAGGATTTTGTATGTATGCGTTCTCTATGCTTTATTGGGCATTTCTGACGCGGAGATATCAGGTTAACTCAAGACAATTAAGGGCCTGTGAATGTGTTTTCATTAAAGAGTAATTGGTATTCATCTTTATAGTCACTGCAAACAGACGCTTCCTCAGCTTTGATGAATCTAATTAGTATTTAGTATCAAACGTACGCACAATTCATGAATGAGACAACTGTTGGCCCAATACAGTGAATATAATGCAAGCACATTAGCTCATCATCACACATTAATGTGTGAGCATAATTAAGATCCGTCCGGGGAATGGACTGTAATTGTTTCTAACATTTTAATACTGCTGGGCGAGGTAACTGAAACGGAGAAAACGCTGCTGTAATAATGTAAACAAACACATACGTCGGCAAATAATGTCAATTCTGTCTGTTTTCAATTAAAATGCACGAGGGACGCACTGATTTATCGGCTGATATTTGCCTTGCAGTGGCCGATTTTTATCTGTTGTGTTGCGTCAAGTTAGTGCGGACTAAATGTGTTGGTTTGTACGGATCATGGATCAAACCTGGACAGCCCGCCCAAGTAAAGTTGATGCGTGGTAAACACTGTTTGTAATCGCCATTACAAATGTAATTACATTTAATTTCACAAAACAAATATCTTTGTTGGTCTGTATAGAAGCTAAAGGGTCTTTTTTGTTTTTTTAAGAACGTTTTTTAATGTGAAAGGAGGTTATAGTAAAAGTTGTTCCATACATTTGTGCTCATTTAAAGACAGGGTAATGAAATGCTGACTGACATTATAAGAGCTCCCTGGCACAGAAGGGGTTTAAATAACAGCAACAACTAAGTAATAACATCAACAATAACAAGAACATTGGTATCGGCAATCGGCTAATATGGTATTTTAAACATCGGTATCGACCAGTGCGTCCCTACTAATGGACGTTAGTGGTTCCTCACCCTGAGCATGATGCGATGTTCAATGTTGAGCAAAATCTTTTTCTTCTCTCTGTAGTCTCTGATGAGGGCGTGCAGGGTGTCACAGTGGGGCACCCAGCCAATCAGGCCCGAGTTGGTGGACAGCGGGATCACTGCGTAGCGCTGAATGCTGGTGAACCCAACACACAGAAAAGACAAACAAACGCACTATTTATTTTCAATACCTTCATGTCCACAACTGTAAGAGTATGTGTGTGTGCTCCAGACAAGTGTGAGGTGTACTGTACCTCAGAGTCTGTGTGTGTGTGTGTGTGTGTGTGTGTGTGTGTGTGTGTGATGACGACCGTGTGTGTACCTGAGGTTCTTGCGCAAGGACGCAGGGTCGTTGGCCAGCAGTGTGTTGACGAGACCGAACAGCTGCATGACTCTCTCGTCCTGCCTCAGGTCCTCGTGGCCCTTCAACAGGAACATGAACTCGTGGCCATTGCTGCCTGCAGAGGGCGCCACACAACACAGCGTCGATGCACCGCTCTCAGAAGGGTTGAGGCATTACATAAGAACGGTTATGTGCTTGGATTTGGCAGCTACTGGCTGTTCTCTCCAGGGTGCGCCCCTGCTGCTCTGCAGCTGCATCTCCATTACCTCCTCTTGAAGCAATGCCGAGTGACTTTTTAGCAGGCGGCAATAAATGATTTCATATGAACCCGGGCGCTCCCAGAGTAAGCTTGCTCCCCATAATCCCTCGCATAACGGTCGCCCGTGGTTTGGAACGGCTCTCCGGAACGACAGATATGACGGGACTCTGCCATGGAAAAGAACCCCACAAACACACAAGTACATACTGAAAGTACCTTGTGAAGTTCTGTTGACTGCGGCCAAGGCATTTAACTCGATCAACTCACGAGGAGAGGAAAATATGTATCTGTGCACTGGATGAACTGTGACATCAACTAAATCCTCTTCAGCATCAGGAAGCTTTCAGCAGGACGGGGAGGGGAAAGTATTTAACTTATCTGAAGTGCAGACGACGTCACTTTATTGTTCCACTATCTTATACCGTCCTCGGTATTCTCAGCAGACCACACTACAATGATTTGTACCAACACTGGAATTATCATACCACCTTCAATGGAGTTAACCGATACATCCGGTGGAACGAGTTCGACCGAGTCGCTGCTTTATCCTTCGTCTGCTCCTAATGACAATCCCAGTGAGCAATGTATTGTGTGTCACTGGGGGGACCGAGCGCCGACAGTAAATCCAAGCGGCCCGTAGTGGGTGACAGGTCTTAATCTGAAGTCATGCTCCAGGGGTCAGTTGATTTATTGGCCATCGTCTTTTACAGAGTGTGTTGTGTAACGCTGATGGAAAACGTCAGAACGAGGTACATTGTGGGGTAGAAAAGGAGTGAAGTGGAGCGAACCATTTGTGATTGATAATCTGAGGATTGGGCTTCTAGACAAGGTGACTTTATAGTGCCATGCCATTTTAGAAGCACCTCGGAGTCGTATTTCACAAAGCAGAGCAGGGCATTAAATGTCAGAATTACTTATTTTATGTATTCAAATGAATGCCAGTGGACGGTGTTGGGAGGATTACTGACAAATCGATCTGACCTGCATGCACCATTTTTCTCCAGAGAGAAAATGGCAATACCCATGACTCACGACGTGAACTCCCTGTCAATTGAGTTTCAAAAAAGTAGTTTGTTTTGGGGGGTTTTGGTGGTGATTGAGATTAATTTTGTAATAAATAAATCACAGGTTTAATCTTGCTTCTGTTTGTAAAGAAGCTTTTTATTCTGGTGTATTATCCACAAACAGAACTTTGCCACGACTGATGAATTCAAAATAAATAGTGGCCTTGGAGCTGTTTGGGTAAAGACTCTGAATATTGAATTTTCTCTAATGCGATGGCCCACGCCTGCTGAAAGCATACAACTACAGATGTTCTTCAATCTATTTTCCTAATATAATGGGTTCAGAGCCACAAGGCCTGCGCAATTTCCTCCTAACCTTACCCATGATGGTGAGTTTGCGTGGGCGCTGCTTGGAGGTGATGACCTGCAGGGAGGCGGCGATGGACTGGATGCGGATGATAGGCTGGTTGGGGTCATAGGTGCCTGGTACAGCCAGCTCCAGGTCCCGGCACATCAGCAGCTTTGGAGACACATATTGTAGCTCCAGGGAGGTCAGCTGTGGGGAAAGTTGATGAGGTGGAGATGTTAGCACAGGACGAGGCAATTAGTTTGTTGTGTAACTACAAAACAAAAAAGCACTGATACAACAGCTCCTGCCAACAGTTTTAAAGACACTGGCTCGTATCCAAGTTAAGGTCTTATGTGCAAAAAGTTGTTTATACACCACCTTTAATAAATCACTCTGTAGCATTTCACTGTCCACGTATCCATCAACAGATGTCCCCTCTGCTTGTCGGCATTCAGTCGGTGATTTAAACCGCATTGAATCCATTTAAATGCTTTTACAGTTGAATGTATGGTTACCTCATCAACCCGCTGTGGATCTGCTGTTTGGATGCATCCTGCAGAGGGTTTATTTCCCTGTTAATGCCCGGAGGGGGAATAAAATGCTCCCAGCATCTTATTATGTCACTGTGTATTTCATGCTGCTTACTGTAACGTCAAAGCAGTTAGCATCCCCCCCGACAGCGGGACCACGCAACAATGTCAGATAGTATTGCCGTCTCCATTTGCTATGTGAAGCGAGAGCTGTTGAAATGTCGTTCTGCGACGACGCAATGATCGCTGCGAGGAACGACATCTAGCACTTCAATTCCACCTGTGGAGATAAAGTTTAAGCCCCTCTCCTCATGACTTAGCAAACTGACTTTGAGTAGGTCGCCAAAGCAAATGGCTAACAGCCTGTGTGAATCCAGATATGGATACGGTGTCTCCATGTGAAAGCTTTTGTGCATACAGATCATTATGGGAATATTAACGTGCATATTAGCATATCCATATGTCTGGGATATAAGAGTGTTTGTAAGAGCATTTAGATACCAAGTGTATTAAAATCTTTGGTGAAGGAAAAGATAGTTTAATTATCAAGAGAAGAGCCGTCTGCTTTTAAAAGGAGCGATGCTTTCCCATGATGCTCTACCATTCCTCTTTGACGTCCATCATGCTTCTGAATTCCCTTTACAGACAGTACGCGCGCAAATTTACCTGCTGCCATGAGATCAAAGAAAGAGTCGTGACGTAAAAGGCGAAATATATCTCATCACACCCGATGGACATGTGAATGCAGAGCTGGTGGGATGTCAGCTCTACTTTTACCGGGAGCCTTAGAGTCTTCTCTCTCCTCTAGAATTAGTTTTTTAAGAGTACGACTTTAAGACACTACGCTCTGTGACTGCGTAGTGTCACTCACCTGTTGCAGCTGTTTGGAAATGCGTCTGAACACATGGTAGTAGAGGTCCCAGGCCTGGGTCAGGTCTTTCACGTTTCCAGAGCGCATGTACTTCCTGCACCAGTCCTGAGCCTCCATCAAGTCCCTGCCGTAAGCCTGTGGCATAAAGTGAGACAAACACACTCTGTCCTCGTACAATGACTCATTCAACTAAACCAAAAATGGTTTGCCAAAGCGGGACTATAAAACTGAATGTCACGGCATTAAACATCACCGCTCCAACTTGATTAATCCAGGGTTTTTCAGTAAGTATTTTGTTTTTAATAGCGCACATCTGCAAAAGGCAGCCTGAATGGAAACATTCAGAGCTAGGGTCACTGGTATGACTTATGGCTGTGAAGTAAATAGTCCTGTGTACAAACTCACACTCATTGTGAGGTGACTAAATATACATAGTTAATTTTACAATGCCTGTAAAACATATTCATCCGTTGTTTTACGGTTTCGATTTACAGTGTGTTAATGACACTTTTTTTTCAACAGAAAAGATTAATGCGAGAGTGAAAACAAATCTCTGCAAACTGATGTAATTGAAGTTTACGAAGCGGTATTTACTTTTTCCACATCTTGAGAACTAAATTCAGGAACTTAATTAGGAACACAACATTTGTATTTGAGTTTCTATAACAACAGTTTAAAAAGAAATTTGTGGCGTAATTTGTTGAACACAAAAAGACTGTCGTGCAACTTTTAATCTATGTCGCACAGGGGACATGCAGAGGCTTAAGTTTGTGGTGTAAACTCGAAATTCAACCCCAATCTGAGATGGCACGCACCTGGTTAAAAGACGTCTCTTTGAGGGTCTGTGGTCCCCTCTCCATCATGGCATGTAGAGGCTCCAGCACAGCGAACATGCCCTTGACGTTACGCTCGCCGAAGTAAAGACGCGACGCCTCTTCAAGGCCCTCGTGCCACATCTCGTGCCACAAGATGGCCACTCGGATAAGCTCCTCACTCACCTGGATGAAGGAAGATGAATAAGGTCAGACTGATACTGCCCCTCCAAACTAAGGGGTATAAGATATCAGGCATCTGGTCTGCATGGGTATTATCTACATAATATCTACATTCATGCATTCTTTTCATTTCATGTTTACCGCAGAGTGCACGGTAGAGGCAGAGGAAGAAGTTCAGATTTTATGATACAGATTGATGCACATCTGTAACGCTGCCACTTTAGTTTTTTATGGGACCAAAGACTAAACATGAATGTGAAACAGAGAGATGGAGGCAACGAGCAACTGACACATTTATTCTGCAGGCGCAAAACAGACAAACAGAAGTTTTACCCCTCAAGAAACGACCTTTTCTAAGTAAAGGGTGAAAATGATTTTAATGAGTAATGATAAACAGCAATAATTAAATTCCTTTACCATGATGGCCTGCTGGACCAGAGCGTTGCAGTGTTCGCACATGTTCTTCAAGATCTTGTTAGCAGCATTGTGGCGGGCTGTGGTGGTGGACTTGGAGGCCACGGTTAGTGGGTAGATCAGAGCCTGGGAGGTGAACAGAGAGAACAATCCAACACTCACCGACCGTACCGCTTTAAGTGACCATAAAAGGCGCGTTCTTGGTTCTGTTCTGAAACAGCGGTATGCGTGAGCAGACTTACTTGGGGATGATACCGTCCGATGTCTGTAAGCAGCTGGTGGATGAGGCGGCCCACCAGGGCTCGAGGAGTGTCAATTCGAGCGATGAGCTGAGGGATCACCTGCACAGGCAGAGACATAATGGAATAAAACCTCAGTGACCTGGCTTTATCTGTGTAATATAAAATACAGCATCGACGCCACAAGAGCTCAAATCAAAAGGTTTTTTAAAAATCTTTTCTTTTGATACATGTTTGCCATGTCCAAACCTTTATGCATCGTTCATAGGGATTCCTTTAACACACTTCTTTATCTCTAGGCTAACTCCTCGTGTGTGTGTGTGTGTGTGTGTGTGTGTGTGTGTGTGTGTGTGTGTGTGTGTGTGTGTGTGTGTGTGCATGTATTACCTGCAGCCAGGTGTCTATTTGAATGGTCTTGATACCCTCCACCAGGGCTTCGTTCACTTCAGGCCAATGGCCGTAGTCAAACCACAGAGTCAGAACCCTGAACAGAACAAAAAGCAGTGCCTTGTTATTAAGGATCATGACACGGTGCAGTCACAATAAAACCACTAGAGGTCCTCCCATCCCCACGCACCACTTGTGCTAAGGGTGTCCATGAACACGGGTGCTGTTAGCTTGCTTGGACTACTCACGCTTCAGTCACTCAACTCACCTGAGTGTGTCCTGCAGGTTATTGCCTCTGGAGAGGGAAATGGAGCGGAAGAAACCTTGTACAGCAGGAACTGTGTACAGGAGCAGCGTCTTGGAGAGGTCCTGAGGAGGGTCAGCAAACAGCAGATGCTTCATGCAAGAAAAGAAGCTATTAGCGAGAAGGTATTGTACTGGTGTCAAACATTTATGGAGATGGCGAGGTAAATGTACTTGTGTAGCGCTTTTCTAGTCTTCCGACCACTCAAAGCGCTTTAACACTACATGTCATCATTCACCCATTCACCCACACTGATGACAGGGGCTACCATGCAAGGGGCCACCTGCCCATCAGGACTATCTAATCATTCATACCCATCCGTACGCCGCAGGAACAATTTGGGGAGTCTTGTCCAAGGACACATCGACATGGACTAGCGGAGCCTGGGATCTGCGTCAGTATTTCTACCTTGGTTGGACTTGGAGTGCTGGGAGAGAAGAAGAGCACCTGTAGGCGGGGGTGAAGAGGGCTTAATTCTCTGAGACTCTCACCTCATTGGCCTTCTTCTGTCCCGGTGAGGGCACAGGACTGTGGTCGGTGCTGTCAACCTCGCTGTCGCTGTTGCTGGCTTCGCTATTAGCGCTGGCAGCGCCAACGTGCCGCGGCTCGTCCCGTCCATTGGTCTGGTGTTTGTAGTGCAGCACCGCCTCGAAGTTCATCACCGCCCAGGCGTGCCAGGCCTGCGGACAGACGATACAAACTGAGTGAAAAAGGATAAGAGGTGGTGACTGGAAACAACTTGCATGTGCTTTGTGCATGATGTCATTTTCCAGTTTACTGAGGGACAGATGTCTCCTGGAGGGGGGGGGGGGGCTGTAATTATTCTCATGCAAACACATAAGTTGGAGCTGAAGTTGGTGAGGATGGATGGAGAGAGGGGTTAGCAGAGCACCACAAGTATCAACAGTCGGATGATCACAATAAACGAGCCGCACACAGGCAGAAACGAAACATGATTGGTTAGAGGGCAATAAAATGGGTTCCAAAGTTATCCTGCTGACACAGCTGGGGTTTTAGTCCGGCTACAGAGAAGTCAAAAGTGAAAGGTCGGAGTTAAACGGGAGACACTGACCTTGTACCAGTTGCGGTCATGCTCGGTGGAATGGCTGTAATACTGCAGAACCTTGGGGATGGTGCTCTCGTTGATGCCCTGCAGACTGAGCTGCCACTCCCCCAGCTTCAAGAAGCACCTACACAAAGGAAAGGGATAGATAGAAAGACAAGAGGGGGACAGTTCAGCCAAGACTATCATTTAAATTACACTTTGCCCGACCTGTTGGAAGATAGATTGTTTGCCTTCTACACCAACATTTACAAAAACTGCACGCTAACAATGAAGTGGTACCCGACCAATGAACCTCCTATGACCAGCTTCGATTCTATAAATGATAAACAGACTTGCTGACATGTTTTGGCATTCAACAGAAAAACAGTTACTGAGGTCAGAGGGCAATGCTGTTCAAAGAAGCTCTGCAACAAGAACTACATCAATGACTACGTGACAACATACGAGACAACGAAGAAACGTCAGCAGGAGTTTAAAACCGTGCTTATTGTCGTCATTGCTTCTGGAGAGTTGGCAGTGAGCCGGATACAACAGTTTGATGTCACGCAGGCATTTATCAAAAGCATCGCTACTAAAGGCAGCAAAGTGTGTTCATCTGCTGAAAGGTTCTGGGATCACAGCCGGAGACTTTCAATTATCCAAACATTTTTTTTCCTTTAATTTAAACCGACTGTGAGCTTTGTGGCATTCTGAGGAGGACTTAGCTCTATCCGTCACCCTCACTCACACACACACACACACACACACACACACACACACACACACACACACACACACACACACACACACACACACACACACACACACACACACACACACACACACACACACACACACACACACACACACACACACACACACACACACAGTAACACTAGCGTGTTTGGAGCGGCCAAGACGTATAACTTACACACAACTACACTAAACTGAGCAACTGGCAAGCGCTGCATTGTGGACCCATCCACCAGCAGCCTGAATACTGTCTGCAGAGCACCTCCGATGAGTTTCTTCGGGAATTGCGTGGTTGCCTCTGAGTGCTTTTCCATGGGAGCGCACAGTCTGGGTTCAGCGCGTCCATGCCAAACTGTTTCCGTAAACTGTTAGCGGGTTGAACTTATGGGGAAGAGGCCGGAGGAGGCCGGGGTGTTTGGGGACGTCGGAAAAACATGTTTGTTTCGAATGGCGACGGCAAGGGTCATTGATCTCTAGTAAAAAACGGCGCTGAAAAATTCCACTGGATTCTTTGGGGAGAGAGTGGAGGCGTCCACGTGACTGTGCGGATGCGAGCGTCTGACTGAGCGGTCCAGGTGTGCTCCATACCACACGGCCGACCTGTATTCATGAAAGTGTGTCAGCACGTCTGGAGAGCACCCGTCCTGACTGACATTATACAGGTGTTTTCCCCCCTACATGCATTCCTCAGACAGACAGAGTCACGCTTTTTCACGATGCAAAAGTCAAAAAAAATAAAAAAAATAAAAAAAAATAAAAAAAGCCCCTTCTGCCTGTTGTCACGCTTGTGTGCTGCCATGTATGATTTATGAGATGGGCGGCTGCACATGACTGGCGTGTGTTTGTCCACAAGACCTGAAGAGACTACTGTATGATTTACTGTACATAGGATTATAGCTGTCTGCTGCCAGGACACACTTTGTACTTGTTTTGAGTCGTTTGACCAACACGATGCTACAACAACAACTATCACACACCTAAATGTTGTTAAAGGCTTACGATATCCTCCTCAAATATTTTCATGAGCCCACAAGAGCATGCAAACAACTTCTTTAAGATTTTGAAGTCATTCCCGGCAATTTGGGGGAGAATAAGAAACTTTCCATTCTCTAATCCCCCAAAATCAGCATCTGAGAACACATGGTAGCTATTTAAATGTCACGTTAAAAAAATAAATAAAAAATCCGGTGTTGTGTTGACAACTGCTTGAAACAGACTCCAAACAGCTTCTTATCCTACAGCGAGGCGATCCCAGTGGAGAGGTGCCAAGACTGTGCCAGGGCTGTCAGCCGAAGAGCACAACACCCGGGTGAGGGGAGATGCAGGTGCAGACACACCCGTTCCTTTTAACACCTGTGGGACAAACTGCACAAACGGCATCATTTTTTTGAGACGTTTGAGGTGAGACATTTCCGAGAATCTGGCCCGCTTTGAAAAAAAGACCACGGCGCGCCAGCGGTCTAGCAGGAAAGGTGCTAAGCCGCATTGGGTCACGCTCATAAAAAAGAAGCAGAATGCACCGTACACGACCCTGTGTGTTTACAACACGAGGGCAGAAAATACATGAGGTTACTTTTTCCTGACTGACGCGTGTTGCGTTGTGTTTTTTCTCCATCGTGCTGGAGTGGGTGTATGGAGGCTGGCACAGAGGCACAATCTGAGATGTGATGCTGCTGAACCCCAGCTAAATGCATGATGACCCATTGGCACTACTTCATGGTAAACTTGACCTCCTCTCAGGAGCTTCACCGGTGATATTTACTGGAGTCGGTCGTATCTGTGCATCCGACTGAAGAGAGTCAGTGAGTTTTCTTCAAAGCACTCAATGTTTTAAATCTATCTTAGTACTTGTAAAAGCTTGATAAGAAGAACTTTACATGTAACGCTACAACATATTAGTTTCAACATTGCGCCCCTCGTCCTCTGTGATGGGGACTCAACGGCTCACTGTATTGTAATATAACTATTATCACTTTCCTTTACTGGTGACGTTTCTTCGTGAGGTTAGCGGATGAAAGCAGCAGGTGCTGAACACTGCTCACTGTCTCACAAACCACCAAGAGGAGTTTCTCAGTTATTTGTCTACATTCACTGACTCCACTCACACATGCTGCTTCTGACTGATCTCCAGCTCGTGTTTACTCGATGGCAACATAGTTTATAGATGCCCCTTGGTTCTGTTCAAATGCCTTTGACCACACGAATGTGCAGGTGGTACTTATTAGTCTCTGCCTGAATCGAGACATTCTAATGTCAAAACTACTTTGTGGTTATGTAAAACTTAAAAGATTTTAGATTTTGTGAAGCATCTCTCTCCAGAACAGTCCCCCGAATTAAGGACTTGACTCAGTTTTGGGGTGAGCCTTTGAGATCAAAGCTAATTACACCAGAACTTCATTTGTTTTGCGAGTTATTTTAATGAAATGACAGTGAAAAATGTCTGGGATTCTATCTGCATTTTGGGCCATCCCTAAGGAAGCCTTGAGAGCCAAGTGAGAAACAGAAATGGTGGCCCATTTTCCAAGTCTGATCCAAATCATTTTTCTTCTGTGTTTATGATTTAAAAATAAGTGGAAAAAAAGAATAAGGAATCAGAATAATCAGGGCAATCTTTTTAAGTTACTAGTTGTTTTTTCAGTGAAACGGCTGGGGCAAACTTTTTTAGGTTTCTTTCTTTTCATCTGTGAAAACAAGTGAAAAGGTGACGTTTCTTTTACAAATGTTTATGTATGTTTAGCTGTAATACTAATTGTGTCCACAAGAGGTTGAAATGCACCACTACCCCATGTTCTAAATAGGACTGAAAGCATTCATGTTTTCTTCCGGGTGAGTTTTAATTTCCCCATGTACTCTAGACATAAGGTACATATACTTTGTGTCAACAAGTTAAATTAAAACTCACCTCGTCATGAATGCTTTAAGTCCTATTTAGAACATGGGGTAGCGGTGCACTTGAGCCTCTTGTGGCCGAAATGAGTATTACAACTACACACATCAAAGAAATGATCCTGACAAAGAAAATTAAAAAAAAAAAATCACCAGTAAAAGCATTTTCCACCCACCTGTTTAAAAAAAAAAGATGTTACTTGGAAAAAATTATCTTTTTTTCTTTATCAGGACATCCGTCATTAAAAACTGAAAATGTCTGTACGGGCATACAGACACTTGATATCCACCATAGTTTGTTTTTTGACTTGTCATACTGGAGTAAGAAAAGCACAGGTCTTACTAATAAAGTTAACGATGGCTCTGCTCTATTGTCCCAGTAAGTAGCCGTTGACACCTGTGCTTTTCCTACTGTGACATGTGAAGGGTTAGGGTTTCAGAAAAAGGCAGACCTGGCCATCAGTTTGTGGAGCTCCTGCTTATGCTGCTGGTCCTCGGCAGCGATGGCGTGCTGGGCTTGCTGCTGCATCCCTTGCACAAAGTGCTGCATGTGCTGGAAGGCATCGATCTGGAGAGACACAAAGCAAAAGGCAGGTAGAGCTTCACCGAGAGAAACATGCTCATCTGTCGGGGTTTTGGTTTGTGACAAACGGTGAACAGACGGTGCTAAATTGACGAAGACACTAAGTTGTCACACTCGATATTTATATGTCTGTCCTGCCAAAAGTGACACACCTATATGCCATTTGTTATCATCATCTTACTGCTCCTACAGAGCCGACGGTCAGTTTAATGCTGGACAGCTGGAAGCTTATATTACAGCCAGGACGACTGTGACGCTGCAAAGTAGAGGTAGCCGTGCCCAAATTTGGGATGTCGTCCACAATGGAGAAAATAAGGGCCGGACATACTGATCCAGATGGCATATTTGCTGTGGCCAGCATATTGTTTCAGACAATTCATCGAGGAAATTCATTTGAAAAATTACACAAAAAAAAACCTGATAAATTACCCACTTTTGCGTCTTTTCATTCAGGAGCGAACAGTCAATGTGTCCTTTACAGATGCGTGTGTGTGTGTGTGTGTGTGTTTTAATATACTCCGATTTTTCTGGTGAGCAGTGCAGCTGGTCCAACAGCAACGCTTATGCTCACACTTACGTAAGTCCCCTAATGAGACCTGCGCTCTGGAGCCATAAACACTATTCAACACCTGGCAATAAATGCCGGTGTGTTTATGTGTGTTTGAGGGGACAAATGGCACAGGGCAGAGCAGTTCAATCCCAGGCTGCTCCGGTGACGTGCGTGCACACCTGCAGTGTGCCGTTAGGTCACCACTGCTGGTAGTTGGGAGTTTGGCGGGTGTTCTTGTGCCGGACGCTCGGCCACAGAAAGCACAGCTCGTTCAGAACAAACATTTACGTTTATTATTAGCTCAAATATTAAGTGAGGCTTACTTCATCCACTGTTGCCATGGATACAAGAGAATAAAAACAATATTGACCGAAACGTAACAGCCGAGTGTGTTTTACTGATCGACCCAGGCTTTTAATAGGAAGATCAAAACCTCTCAGAAGTTACTAAAGACTGAGCGTTTTGTAAGTTGCTACAGGATTCTAATGAATGCAAATTTAACCAAACTCCACACTGCAATGTCTGAAACACGGTAACAATGTCTGTCAAATCAGAAGAACACTTGCAAATCTCACTAATCACAATACAATAAATCATAATTGTCTACCCGGATGAACATTTTAAAAGGCCAGTTTCCTCAGAAGATAAAGCTGCTGTAAGAAGATATACTCAGTAAATGAGACCTCTGGGAGTCTAACTTATAAAACAGTGCAAACTAAATGTGAACATACGTGCAAAGGAGGAAATGCACGTACGCCAAAACACATTCTGATTTAGAAAACCTTGTGTACGCCTGCCAGTACGCAATATCCTTTTATAAATCGCAACCTGTAAATGTGCGCAGCTGGTTCATCCTCACACACGCCCACATTCAACCATAAATGGTCAATGCAAAGCACCTTATGAATGAGGATGAATGAGGATGAGCCTGCTGATCATGTGGTTCTCTACAGCGAATAACAGCAACTACCGAGAGAAAGAACACTCATTCCCTCCTGATTCTTCCAGTTACGCAGCCCTAACAGAGGATCTATGGTGCAGCAGAGTGTCACCGCAGTATTTATATGTTTACAGCGATCAGACAGTTTGCTTCCAAAATGGTCGCTACAATGGTGGTGAAAGTTTGCCCGGTGAGGTGAGTGGAGGTGGTGTGTGACATCACCGCGGTTGCTCCGCGGATACTCACATCGGATAGATGTTTACAGTCTGTGTTCAGTATGCTGGAGTGTAATGATTCCTCTCACATGTAATTCCTACAATCTGGCTTCCATTCATCAACTTTCTCCCTCTATCCAAAATGTTCACATGTTTCAGGTGCGCACATTCTCCCGTCAAGTTTGTTTTTATAGATCACAACTTTTGCGTGGGAAGTGGCGACGCCTCTTTCAGACCACGGTTATAAATGAGACCCCAGAACTGTACCCAGGTAAATACAGATGTTCACAGTTTCAACATGTGTTAAGATGTCGTTTTTTTACTGCACATTATTAATTATTTTGTCTTGGCCACATTGATTTCTAGCTGGCGAATGCGACCCCGGCTACACCTCGTGGGTCTGTTTTCTGTAGATGGCCAACCAAGGCCATGTCATCAGCATACTTAAAAACAATCTAGAACACTTCCCATTGATCATGAATGTATTGGTAAAAAGAGTGAATAAGCACAGGAGGAAGAACACAGCCTTGTGGGCAGCCTGAGCTCAGAGTCTGACATGCTCCCCCTGACACAGGCCCTCTGATCCAGAGAACTATCGACCACAGAGAATTGATGTTGAGATCAATGAGCCTTTTATTGAGCTAAATCCCACGGACAGAACCTTTAGGATGCATAAGGTGTTCTGTAGCTTTATTAAGCAGAGTCAGCATAGTGCCTGTGCCTCTGTCGCTGTTATAAGCGAACTGGAGCGGATCCAGCGTAGTGCCCACAGTGCTGGTCCAGTGGCTGGCCAAAACTTGTTCAATTTATTCACACAATATGGAGGTTATATAGCAGTAGGCCGAAGTTCATTTGGCTTATTTGCGCATTGCTTTTATGGCACAGGCCTTATTATTGAGAGTTTCCATGATTTTAGTACTGTGCACGTGTCTAGGAGGGACTGAAACAAGGTGCTTGCAAATAAAACTATTTTGATTTTTGTTGTTAGTTGGTGCTTTCAAGCTTTCAAATCTTAGCAAACTATTCTAAATGTTGACTGAACCATAATCTACATGGCGGGGGGGCTATCTGAAAGCAAACTTAGACAACATGACCTTTTGGCTAGCTACCTGCATATACAACAGTGAACTTAATTTATACAAGAATTTGCAATTTAACAGCCAGTCCTCATCACGTTGAATGGAGGTTGGTTTAATGTTATGCTTCAGCTTTACTGTTTTTATATTTGGTACAAGCTTCTTTTTTTCAGAAGGCTTTTTATGGTTACGTTACCTAAAGAGAACCGACGACACTAAATATATAATAATAGTTCTGGGAAGCTCAGTCATTGTTGACGATCATAAAACACCTCTTCCAGATCCTGGTGGGACGGCTTCATTAAGCGTGACAATACAATCACTGGGCTGGTTGCAATTTCCATTTTACGGTTTATTGGTGTTAATGTTTCTCAGGCTGTTTCCTTCACAATGTTCAATTAATTAGCTGTTTATGTCACGGACGTTCCAGTACTTTAAACCCTCACAATCTGGAAAATTGTAAACTCTGATTGTTGCCTCATGTTGCACTAAAAACTTCCATACAACAGTAATGAACATCAAAACTCTTTAGAAGATAACACGATGCCCGTTGCTGTTTATCCTAAAAAAAGTAATACCTGTTTTTTCGTCAAGTACAAAGACATATATACACATTATGAGCATGGTGTTAATACTATATATACTGTCAACCTACCTCATGTATGTGGTGCAGTCTGCACCGTATAAATTCCTTCCATGTGTACACACACTGGGCCATTAAAGCTAAATCTGATTCTGATACATGATTAATATATAAGCATTGAACTAAAATGTCGACTCAACACAACATGTCTGTTTGCTCCTACCTTGCGGGCGCTCTTCCACATGTACTTCATATAAGCGTAGGTGACGTGCGGGTGGGCCGTGGGCAGCGGGTGATCAAGTTGCTTGGAGGGGTCGACGCCCAGAAGGAGCACCAGGGTCTTATGGGCCAGTGCCTGGTGGGATGAAGAGGGCAACAGAAGCAAATGAATCGCAAGAAGGTTTATAGTTTAATTAGAACCCAGTTTTTAGGGGGCCCCGAGACAATAAGAGCTTGATAAACTTCTACCGTGATAATATTTGATTACGTTCGTTTACCAAAAGAGTAAAAAAAAAGCAAGTAAGTCAGAGCATGAGTAAGTGCTAAAGATTTTGTGAAGACAGAAAATGGTAAATGTCATTTTTTCCAACCCCTTCTAATCACATTTCCTGCTACGTTCGACGTTGGCCAATCACATTCTGTGTGTGTGTGTGTGTGTGTGTGTGTGTGTGTGTGTGTGTGTGTGTGTGTGCATAAACGCAAAGTGAGCAGAGAGAAAAATTGGCCGATTGTCTGGCATCCCTTGCAATCAATTAGAACAACAGTGAGGTAAAGGATGGAAAATTGCACCACTTTAAATTGTGCAGATATGCAGGCTCGGGTTTCTAAACAGTGCGATTGAGGGTGCTGCGTTACTACGTTCATCAGCGCCAACTTAAAACAGGTTGAAATCAAGTTAAATGTCATGGCTGCTGTTAATGTTTGCACTTAACTCAGAGCTCAGCTTACCTTTTTCCGTTTGACAAGTCGGATTTAATCAACTCTGATTCATTCCTCCTAAATGTTATGGGACCGTAATAATCACGCATGATCGGGGGTCCGATCAGAGACGGCTGAGGGGCTTTGTACAGATATGTCGATGTACTGACCAGGCGTCCGCTCCTGCCACAGAGGCTGGCATACTTCAGCCAAGTCCTCATGTCCTCGTGGGGGCTGATGACAAGCGATCTGACCATCAGGATCCTTTGCCAGTCCTCTACGATGCGCTGACAACCCTGGAGAGAAAAGAAACACATAAAGATCACGAGGGACAGACGGTTAGATGCATTACCCTTTTGTTACTCCGCTCAAAAGAGAGCAACCTACTCGTTAAAACTCAAGAGAATGAACACGTGTGAGAGAGGGGCACGGTTGAAACCCAGGGGGCTACTAATGCAAGCAGTGGTCCCTCTGTCTTAAACATGTTCACACGTGACTACACGTTCATGTGGCAGAAAAGAACATTCACAATCACAGGTCTGTATTCATACATTTACAAGCACCATTAGCTCACTTTCACGATCTAATATTCTCTCAACCCCGACCTCATTCATCATTGTGATGTAACACAGTGCTGCAGGGGGAGGCGACACTGAGGGATCCAGCTCCGGTGAACATAAGTAAGCTCTGTATAATCCGCTCTGAATGATTTGAATTTAAGACAAGTCTAGGGGGGGGGGGTAGACAAAATAATATAAATTACTGATGTTACCTGATTGCATTTACAGACACTGCTACAAGTAAGGGTCATTGTAGGCTGCATGGCAACTAGCAGCAACAAACAAGGTCTTTAAATCAGTGCTGATGTCTTTTAAACCAACAACACAGCTAACAGAGTTTCAAAGATAACACTACCCAACACGTGCTTACTTCATGGTTTAATCTGATTTGAAACTTGTTTGCTGTATGCCTTAGATGGCAGCAGAAGTATGTCGGGACAAGCCTTTTAGGAAGCTGTTAAAGCTGAGGCTAGATTTAAATACTTCAGTTTCTGCAGTGGGCTTACCATGACGGGATAAGAGGCCGAGTGTAGGTGAAATCTGGCAGAAGCTTTGATCAGTGATTAGAAGTTTAGTCTGGGTTTAACTGTAGGAGACCACTGACATCATTCTGCTGAGAAGCAATGAGGAGGTGCCAAATTAGCCGGTTCAAGCAACTTGATTGAAAAGAACAGCCGATATCATTGGGGGCGTCATGGTGGACCAAGACGTGCACCATGAAACCGCAACATTCTGGGTTTGAATCCAGCTGTGGATCATCGTCATCTCCCTTTCTTTCTCCCAACATTTCCTGTCTGTTTCTTCGATGTATACCATCGGGTAAGGGCAAACGTAGAAAAAAAAAAAGATAAGTTGACAAAGAACTATGTATCATGCTGGAGAATGGGCTTAACGCACACAATGATATTTTCTGGCACTAGGGGTCTCTCAATCAAAGCAATAACAAAAGACGATGTTGGGGACATTATGAAGTAGCGTGGGGTCATGGGAGTTGTTTGTTTTCACAACCATTGCCGTCATTGCGGTCAGACTTACTCAGCATGTTTATCTAATAATTTGAGATTCAGGCGGAGGTTTTCCCCGGGAAGCCGAACTATCCGCAGAGGTCTCCTCCTCTCCAAAACTAACGGACCCAGTGATTAAAACCGGTAAAAACACTGAACAAAGAGGTTTCTTATTAAAAATCTGTGTTCAGTGGCAAAGGGACGTCACGGAGGGGCTTCGAGCTGAGGTGCAGCGAACGTTTACTCAGCTTGTTTCTCTAATAACTTTAAGATCCAGACGTCCGATGACAAAATATATAGTTAAAAATAACCAAGATCTAAAAAGTGCAGTGTAAAAATGAGGCTTAAAACTGGATTAAAAAATGATTTATGACAACTTTTGCAGACAACCCTGACGCACGTTCAAAGTAAATATGACGCCATTGACTGTTCCCTTGTTTAAAATTACTAAATTATTCTAGGTTAGAAAATTCTTGTAAACATTTGGGTGAAATAAACTCAACAAAATAAATAACATAGGTCTGGTCTTTCTCAGACATTTTGATGTGGAAATGTTACATATTAGACCTTTATGATATGGAATTGGTACAGTAAAAGTGTGAGTTAAATGGTTTGAAAATGTGTGCGTAGAGGAGCGCTGCACACACGAGAAAAGGACGAGAAGAAGCAAAGAGCCCGAAATTCCAACAGGTCGTCACGGGGATAGAAGTGCAAGAACTCACTCTGACACATTTGGGGTGCAGTGTTTTCATACGCTCGCTGCCATACCTATGATCCTTTGATGAGGGAGAGACTGGCATGGACAGAAGGGAGCGGGACAGTGACTCCCAGACAGATGTGTGAGGTCAGCCTCCAATAAATCACTACAGACAGAAGAAACACCAGCTCAGGTGCCATTATGGGCTGCTCTGTTTGCTCAAGAAGACCCCTCTTGATCCTAAATACCTCCCCCAACCCACCTCCGTCTGGAAAAGGTTGAGATGTTCAAGAGTATCTTCAATTTACTGCACAGGGTTCGAGTGGGTGTGTGTCAAGGTTTCCATTCAATGGTCAAGCTAATTACACAGAAACTTTTGAAATGTCAAAAGGATATTAGTAAGAGTTCGGTGCATTTCTAACAGCTGGGCAGGAAAAGACAAATAGAATCGCCCTGGGCTGCAGCGAGGGCAAAGGATGACGCAGGTTTTGGGAATTTCCAAGATGCCAGTAACATCTGAGCAGGATATGAAGGACAGGAACGCCAACAGGCAGAGAGGGTAAGCAGCATTATAAACGCCGTATTAAACCGAGCAGCTTGGATGCAATGTTATCAGGAATGGTGCGTCACAGATCGATGGCTTCTCAGTTTTTCTGCCCAACTCAAAATTCTTCCCTCAACGTGCACATACCAGGCAGAGGCTCTTTTTCCAGACAATCACATCTTGAAGGCCAACATGGAAACGATGAACTTGAACAGTATCATCTTGGATTGGATGGCATTTGTCTCAAATGTCAAAAGACTTGGTGGGCGGCACAGTTTTCCTCAACCGCTTGCGCATTTGTGGTTCTTCCACACGTCCTGCTGTCTCATTTAACGTGTTGTTAAATGAGACAGCAGTACAACACTGTAATTCATAATTAACATAGATCATAATAGTAATCATAATCAGACTCAGGAAGTAGGAAGTTTGGATGGGTTTTTTTCTGAATATTCCTACAATGGTCATTTCATGCAGGCGATGGCAAGTAAGGGTGCCGCTGAATGATGTATATTATTTTCTTTAGTGTGTAGGTTCTTTGGGGGGAGGGCAGTTATATTTACTGAGCTCATGATTCACAAGCCCTTTTACTGTATGTTCCAACTCTCACGTATGGTCATGACTTTCAGTTAATGTAAAAAACGATCCGAACACGGGACTCAGAGTGAGTCTCTGCGAGGTTCAAATCTGATATCACTTTGTCATCATCCAACTTACACTAATATAAGTGACCTGCTATGTGAATGGAATCAAAGGTGAACGGGTGGTTCACATGCTGCTGCTGCCGACTGCATTCAGTGGGCAAATATTAAAAAACTCATTACGGCACAAGATCACCTCATTTCTTTCATGATGAGAGAGATGATAACAGAGACAAACCCCACAAATCACATTTGGCCACTTGTGGACAGTGTGCTAAAAACATTTAATATATAAAAATCTATAGATTTTCTCTTCTCATTTCTTTTATTTGTTTCTGGAGACAAATGGACTATTTTGGAGAGATTGTAGCTAGCTTTGGCTGCATGTGGACCATATCTTTGACTTAGTTAGCACCCACCTTCATCTGAAGTTTGTTCAAGCACAGTAAACTTACCAGAGCCCAACATGATACCAGAGCCCAACATGATTCTGCTTTTACAAATATACTTCAAAATGTAGAAATAAACACCCAAATCTATCAGGCGGTGAATCCGTACTTGCTGAGGTATTAGTGTGTATGTATGGCGTCTGTCTTGTAATGTTTCCCATTAGTAACAGTAGCCTTTGCAACAGCTGTTTCACATTTGTAGTTGCACACGTGAGTGTGTGTGTGTGTGTGTGTGTGTGTCGGTCTATCATACGCTGCAGTTACCTGAAGCCTCTCCCACCATGTTTCTCTAATGATGTCCCTCCTCTCTGGCACCAGCTTATACTGGATCACCTCCTCGAGCTCTGACAGCATCTGGGACGACACCATGGCCTGGAGACCAAAACACACACACACACATTAATTCTTATTCACACGTTCATTAATTAAATTTACCTTCTGTGCAATATTTTAAAAAAGGATCATTAAAGCTTGTAAATTGATCAGAATCTACAATTAAATGCATTCAGCATGCCACTGGACCTTCATCGAGTGGTTAAACTGCAAATAATAATGCTTTTTGACTTCTAAAGACGCTAGATCAGAGACTTAAACTTTTCATAAGATTGTGATGCCGTGGCATCATCCCTCTGCACATGAACGCTATGAAAAATGAGATGGTCCACTGAAGCCAAGCGCTGAATATTTTTGTCTGACTCACTTACCCCGTAGGCTCGACTGTAGCTCTCTCCGGCCATGGCCGTCAGCTCCGCATCCAGGAGGTCTCTTGCTTTGTCAATACACTACATGAAGAATAAACAACAATAAAACATTTACAGTGTGATCTTTTAATGAAATGAATGTCTGCCTGAATGTTGCACTGATGGTGCAATTGTCAACTAGCTTCTGAAGCCGCAGCACATCCTTGACATGAGAAAGAAGGTTTAATCCATGACCTAACTAAGTTGCCTACCCAAGATACTCTCAGTAAAGCTAACAAATAGCAGTTTCCTCAATAACATATGGCGAACACGACCCCGGCATGTACACATAACACAATGTCACACCGTCCAAAAAAACGTCTCGCATCAGGACCAGCCGGGATTGGACCAAACCCAGGGAATAAAAACACCTTGTACAAAGTGTACAAAGGCATGTTATTGCTCGCTGCTCGCACCCTTCTCATTTAAGTCGAGCCAACAGCGACACATAAATGCAGCGAGGACTAGAACGCCAGCTTGTTTAGCAAAACTGGTTTGATGCAAAGCTGAGTGCCAAGTGTTTTATGAGAGGAGGGAAATGAACAGTGTGAAAGCTATGCAACCGTGGTTGTGGATGTCAAATGTATCTTTAAAAAACAGCCTGATTTTGCACGCCCATTCGGCGACAGGGAGAGGGGTTTGAGAATAGGGAGTGAATAAAATAGGGTTAGTCATGGTTCCTTCCAGGACAGTGATGCAAATTCCCCAAAATGCTTTCATGATGTTTAACCGGCTCACACAGTACATTCATGCCCTAAAAATGTTTTTTGGGGTGTATTACCGTATATTACCGAATCATTGGTAAACTCAGTTCCCTGACTTTTCGTAACAGGACTACACTTCTCCAAACACAAGTACACAGCAGATATTCCATCAGCAGGGAAAACCCTGAGGGGCGGAAAAAAAACACAGCAGCCGAGAGAACGACCCGATCCAGAGCAGCAAAGGGGACAAACAAGGACACAGGTACTGTGGAAGAAAATGTGCTGATTTCTCGGGCTTCCACAGCCAATGTTTTTGGGAACTGTTATTAGTGGGAAGGTAAAATGAGGGAGTTTGACTGAGGAAGCTCTCTGAGGCCGGCGCACACAGCTGTTTCAGAACGACTCTCACCAATCTTTTTTTTTTTTTTTGTGGGGAGGGAAAGGAGGAATGGCGTGCCGAAACACCACTTCAGGCATGCACAACAAGAGGAGGGATTGTGGGAGGGCGGCTGGGACGAGGTGACAATGAGGCTGCTTCTTTACAGCCTCCCCTCAGTTATGGTCCTGTTTACTCCTGAATTACTGCTATGGGGCCTCGTTGGAAATGTGCAGTCCAGACAACTCCTGATAAATGCAGTGTCTGGCTTCTGGCAGCACAAACAAACCGTGACCCAATCTCCCATTCTCCCACATAAAGGTTGATCCTACTTACTTGCATAGGTGCAGTCAGATCACTTTATCACTGCAGCGTGATATGAAGGCCTCTATGTGAACGGTTGGAGCCAAATCAACTGCTGGAGGAAACTCGAAGTTTGTGAAAACCATGAGACAATTTGCTAATCAAACGCACACCGGAGCACTGGATATATCACGAATCTTGGCACAGCCACGGACTTCTCTACTTTGGGGGGGGGGGGGGGAGAGAGCATGACTGCCATGTCTACACGTCATCACTGGAACAGACCAAAACACAGAGATTCATAAAGCAAAGTAACCTGAACCCTTTCGCAAAGACACGCGGCGAAACTCCCGGAGCGCACGTCTGGTTGTTGGGGGGTACGGGCGGGAGGAAAGGAACAGCCCGATGGAATCAAAAGGACTTAAGTGGGAGGATTACCAACCACATCCGGAAGACTAGACTGAGCTCATGTTGACATTTAAGCTTTCACCCTCGCTCCATCTGCTTTTAATTCCTCTCCACTCATTGTTGAGCGGCCTCATTGTTGCCAAGAGTCCAAAGTCTGCTTTTCCTATTCAGCTGATGTCGAATCCTATGGGCCACACCTGGGTCTAATCTCCAAATTAGAGCTGTGGAGGGAAGAGGGGGCACCGAGAGCAGGTCTCCCGGGCTTTGTGGCGAAAAAGGGGACAGGGAGGGTGAGTCCAGGGAGATTGGAGGAGCATGTGTCAACTGGTGTCAGTGCTGGAGCTTGTGTTCGTTAGACAGCTTGAACAAATCCATCTCTGGGGAGCGTGAGTTCATCTAACATACAAACCTTCATTGAGGAGAACACCACCCTGACCTTGTTGACAGGCTGACAGGGATCTGTATTTGTTTGTGGCCGAACGCTGCCATGATTTTCAATTTCAAGAGTTACATAACATTTCCACACCACGGTGTAAAAAGGAAAAAAAACTAAACAAACCTTGTGCATTTCACTCTTTTTTATGAAAAGCCTGAGCTGATGGGGGAATTTGATCCTGTCTGGAATAGCCGTAAAGACATTTTTATGTTTCTTTACAGCGTTGGTTTCCAATGATTTTAACTTTTCATACCTCGCTATAAAGACTAATGAATATTCCAGACACCAGACTCCCATGTGGCATGTCTTTATGAGATGTTTTCTAAAAATATAGACTTTTAATGTGCATCAAATGGAGGAGGAGGGGGGAGAAATCCATTGGGTGTATTTGTGAGTGATGATGTAACCCACCTGCTGGGCCAATGAGAAGAGGTCCTGATGCAGGGCTAGCACCGCTCTATAAAAAGCGCCATCATGTGTGTCTCTTGGGATCATACAGGTGTACTCCTCCATGCTGTCCCAGTGCCCTGGAGAGACAACAATCAAGTTACCAAATAGCACCAAAGCTCTAACTTAGCAAGACCGAGGCAGGTTGAAGTTTGACTGTCACTGCTGTTTTGAACAACAGTCCACCTCAGCTTGCTAGAATATAAAAGATTGCAACCTCAACATTTGGCTTCCCACTGACAAGAATAAAAGATGGTCAGATGGGTCTGCGGTTTGGGTTTCGTCTCAAGGTTTACGATTGATTTAAGAAAGTCAGAGCCAGACCGCAGACCTCTGAGGAAGCTTCTGCAGTGTGGTCCCTGCTTTTCTCCACCATTGCACGTTAAGATATGTCAATGTTATGACTGGATACCGTTCCCATCTGGTTATGTGAGGCGGAATTGGCCAGAGCCGTTGCTGTTTTCATTGTTTTTCTTCCAAATATTTTCAATTTTAAGTTCATATCTGACGTGAAGTGGTTACCTAGACCCCAGGCGGCGGCAGCAGCCATACGAGCCATCTTGGCCTGGGTTTCCTCGCTCACCAGCGTCCATTCCTCGCAGCACTGCTGGTGCAACTGCCCCCTGGAAAACAACAATCGCAGGCTTCAGATGGTAGAAAAAAAAAAAAAAAAAGAAGCAGATCCAGTGATGACATCAGTTATTCTGAAGCCGATCTCAGCAATCTTCAGGTTCACTTGCATAAACTGCGGCTTTTAAAACGTGTCTAAAGCGATGCTATACTGCACCGGTCAAGTCTTAATCCTCAAAAGATTTTTAAAAAGTCCTGACAATGAATACATGAATGTTAAGACACTGAATGTACTGTTCCTGCACAGAACAACAGCTGAAGTTATCCGTCACCAGAATAACCAAGCACTTCCAGCCAAGCAAGAGAAGGAGATAAGGCTTTCTTCTACATCTGCCATTATTTATTCCTTCATTTGTTCCTAAAGAGGAACATCTTAAAATCAGTGTACCGTCCCAAAAGAGTCTGATAAAAATCAAGCGTCCCAGCAAACAGATGGGATGTTCCCCTTGGGGTCAGGTGCATCCAACCAAGACTAATTCCTCATTAACAACAATCAGTACGGCATTGTCCGGGAGATCAAACCCGCCGCATGTGTATTACAGGCAGGATGCTGGAGCGAGCCTGGATGAGGGAGAGAGACAGAGGGAGGCGCAGACAGAGAGACAGAGAGAGGCAGGTTTGGACCGAGGTAAGTGAAGTGGAGCCGTTCTGCAGCTGCCTGGCTATATCGTATAACATGAAAGCAACGAGCACAGAGCGCTCCGGCACACTGGCCGTACATTTGTCTAAAGCAGACAGAGAGAGTCCAGCAGAGGGAAGAGCTTTTAATTTGACTCAGCAGACCATTATTCACGTCTCTGGAATTTTCATTTCAGAAGTTGCTAGAATAAAACGTAAAAGGCGACACTAATTTAGCAATTTAAAGACTCTTTTAAAGGCCCTTCAGTACAAGCCATTGGTCCCCCTGCACAGGATTGTTTCACTTGAGCCTCTTCTCAGAGGACTGTGTGATCCTCCCTCACGCTCTCGTTAGTCTCCTTGTACCTGCTTGGACGGGATAAACAGTCCGTTTTCACGGCACGCGTTAATGATGAATAAGCTCCTTTAAAAAAGGGTTCCAGTAAACCATGACAGTGAGTCAAGCATGAACACTAGCAGCACCAGGGAGCTAGCTCACCTAAATGCAATGGTTTTTATTAGCATATCATTGTAGGTCACGTTACATAACTCCCAGTAGATCTCCGGGGAACCCTGTGCAGGTTTGTGGAGCATCTTAAGTAACATACAAGAACACAAGTAGTGCTGAATACAGGGACCGACATCCTGGTACTTTGCAGTATATTCTTGCCAAAATCTACTATCCTTTTTACTATCCTTATCCAATAAACGGTTATTATATGTACTAAAACAAAAAAGCGTTCTGCAACTTTTCATTACTTTTCATGCTTATTGACTTTTTTTCAGATCAGCTGTGTGGAACAATTTCTTTTTTTAGTCTGTAACAGAAAGATATACAGGGGTGTCAAAAAGCGGCTTTATCCGACACACAAGCCTGCATTCCCCAAGCACAACATGCCAAAACAGCTGCATGCTTGCGCTTGAGGGCCAATTAGCAGCATTTTGTTAGAAATTAAACAAGCTATGTGAAGATTAACAGAATGGGGAGGCCCAATCACTTTGAACCAAAAACACATACGCTAAATTGATTGGACATTGTAGGCTTAAGGACGCTTCAAAGCTGTCCAATACTTAACTAATGTTTGAGTTCAACTGCCGAAAACATTTAACAACCTAACTCACCAGTTTAGGATTATCACAGAGAGCGCTTGTACAATATCCGCTTACCTTAACGCGGAACAATGTGCCCTCTTGAGTCTGATCTCCTCTGACGAATGACCCGGTCAACTGTTATATCATCTCCCTACCTTACCCATCCACACACAAACACACACACAGAGCCTCTCTTTAGCTGAATCATCGACTGAATCACTTTCTAGTGAAATGTCTCATAGTGTGCACAACAATGGCCCATAGAGGCAGGTTACGTAAGCAGATTAACATCTGCTTAGAGTCACGGGCCCGGTGACGATCCACATATTTGGATCCACTCGGGACGTCTTGTGACTTTCTTTTTCCCTTAAAAAAAAAAGTGCTCCTTGAAGGCGGGCGGTCATTATGGAGTCGAGCCTCAGCCGTGGTGAGGTTTCATTGCAGCGGCGGCGCCTCTTGCTGCCGTTGGACGCCTGTTCGTGCATTTTCCGGTTAGGAATTAGGAAATTAGGAATGTTTCTCTCTCTTTTTTTGACTACTCATTAAAGGCCCTAATGTCAGGACTCATTAGGAATTAAGCGGCCAACGAAAATAGGAGATGGAATAGCTCACTGCAAGTATACTACCTCAGAAACTGTCTTTATCCGTTAGAGCAGAGGTTAAAAACTGAAGAAATGTGTATTCTAAAAAAAACAACACACAGCAGTATGTCAGTCAAACAATAATGCTGACTCTCTGAGTGTTTGTAGAGGCAAATACGTGTCATTGAATCTGAGACCAGAAGAACACAGATTTGAACGGACTGCTGCAGCCCCACTGAACTCACACAACAGATAGGACCCCCGACATACCATTCTCCCAGGGCCTCTAAGCAGCGCATTCTGCCCAGGATGAGCTCTGGATCCTCTTTGTTCATGTCAATCTTCTTGTCATATGCGCCCAGAGCATCCTCCCACTCGTGTAGCTTCTCATACCAAGTAGCTTGGATTTCCTAGAAGATAAAAACAAAAAGTAGACACATGTTTGATATGTTGACCGTTTGACGATGTAATAAATTGTTGGGTTTTTTTTGTGTTAGAGATTAAAGATTCCCATTTTAACCAATCAGTCCTGGACCTGTTCTATCTAAACGTTGACCTCATGTAAAAGTATTGACTTCCTTTGGTAGATTACGTACTGTACATAGATCTCTTCCCACCTTTACTGATGATTCCTGACTGCTATACCAAACAGGGAAACCTTCCATCCTCTAACAGTAAAGCTTTCCAGACGATCGCCTCATAAACAAGGTTCCCGGAAGTGCACTGCGAGACTGAGTCTTTTCACTCTTTTACAGAGAAACATAAACGCTGTTCACAAAGGCAGAAGGAAAGACCTTTTCCATAGGGGTCCTAGTAGTTGGGGGAAAACATTTGACTTGACTTTAGGCTAAAAATAACCACTTTATACATTGACTTTGTCCTCAACACCAGCTAAGCTTTGAATTTGGATTTGTGGCAACAGTGGATTGTAGAAGAAAGGAAAAAAGATTAAGTATTAGTAACTCTGCTCGTTAACGGATTTTTTTTTTTTTTAGCCGTTAGGCACAAATTGTCATAAAAAGGTTATAATCTCTCATTTACACTCGAGTGTACACGAGAGGGATATAATTTCAGTCCATCACAGCCCTCAAGATGAATGGCATGGCTGTTTTGAATGTCATCTACTTTCTCTGTGTTAGATTTTGACGTCAATGTCCTACCTGTATCTATTAAAGTGTTTTACAGTAAAATAAATATATAATTATAGTATAATTTATTATTTTGACAAGTTTTTCATCAAGAACTCTTGAGTAATTCATATACAAATGATCATTATAAGGGTGAATTCTTCCTTTAAGTCCATAATTCATACTAATCCTAAAAAGGCTGCCCGGTACATCCAAACAAGCAAACAAGACCAGGTACTAAAAGATGCAAGTTTGGTTACAGTGAGGGGGAACGATCAGAAAATAACTCATGGAATTGATGTGGAACATGTGTGTGATGGAGTCCAATGCATGTCCACTGTTTGACAGTTATTTCATATCTGGACCAGGTCTACCCACACAGAACATGGTCACAGAGGAGTTTTCAGTAATATAAAAGAATAGTGACATATTCTGTATGCTTTCAACTCGGCCCCATCAGAAGCCACAATAGATGAAGCTATTTAGGTTTTTCCACGTGCTGCACATTAAGAACAGGGGGTTCTGGGGGCATGCGTCTCCAGCGGCCCTCATCCCCATGCGTGTATCGGGGAGAGGATATTCCGGGAAGACGTGCATGTGTACAAGAGGCCACGTGTAACACAGCCCAGAATGAACGTATTCAGTCTGAAGATGCATCAACAAATGCAAAGATCTGAGTTGGTTAGGGTTGTTGATACAGTTACAAGTGACAAAATGTTGGTTGGCAGAGGCCCTCTGCAGTAGCTGGCCTACTGTGCCAATGTAATGGTATGATTGAAATAAAAAACAAAGGAGGCTACATTTCTTTTGGGTCCCAGTGCCTGAATACAACCCAAGATAAGGTTTCCTTTCTTTAAATACTCACCAGTTCACCAAAATGCTTCATGGCGTACTCCAGAACCCCTGATGCAGCTTCTGGCTGCTGTAGTTTATTGTTGATGCTGCAAAATGTGACAAAAGCAAAGACAAGCTTTTAGACCAATTGGAAGACAAAACTTAGAATACCTACACTTGGGGAAATATCTGGTTCAATATGTGGATGCAGTTCGTTTAGTAGTTACAAAATGATTTTCATGAATTCCACATCCTTGTGAGTGATTACACAGGTACATCAAGTAGATGTTGAATGTCTAACTGCCCAGAAGTCCTTTACGCCCCACTATGTAATGTAAATGCCTCGCACTGAAGTCTGTGTTGCTGCCAACTCCACAGTTGACGTTGGTGGCTTTCCTTTGTCAGATCAACCGTGTGGGCGACAACAAACCAGTGTATGAGTCAGTGGTGCAGACACGAGTTTGTGATCCTTCACCGGCTGTAACATAGAACCCCGGGTTTCTCCGGGGTTGAGAGACAAGTGTGTCCCTGAACCATCATTCTGCCTTCAAGAAAAGTAACTTACCCAACAATGCGAACTAAAAAGCCTGCTTCAATGCATTTTGACAATGTAGAATAAACGTTTCCTCTTTCAGCAAGGTGTTTATTGTGAAAACGAAACACACCTTTAGACATGTGTCACGCTTGTTCGACAAATGATGTGTTATCTGTCAGGACACCACCATTCCCGTTTGTACACCCTCCACTCTCCCGCAACGCCACCACATCTGGAAACACTCGTATGAACCGCGAGGCTATTATATTTCCTCAACTGCAAAACCCTTGTGCAGGCACGGCCAATACATCTGTAAAATGTAGCGTTTGAAGAGGACTGGTATGCGGTGGAGTTCTTGAGGACAGCAGGGGAAAGTTGATGAAGGATACTTGAGTATACATATGTCAAAAACCCGGTTGGACGTGGGGTAAAGGCCAGGAAATGTGATGAGATGGCACAGCAAGTGGTCATGCCAAAGCTCGGGGAGCTGCTGGTGCCGCCCTGCGTGGTGACACGTAGAATAACAACGGCAGCTATCTTGTACATAGTTGGAAACAGAAGACAATCCGACCACTGGACCACTCGAGACTCAATGCTCCGAGCTGCTAATCATGTGCCAATACGTGTCCCAGGAAAGACTTAATGCAACCAAGGATGCACTGATTCTCTCCTGATACTGATAAGAATCCAAAGCCGGTGCTGTTTTTATTTTTAAAATGTAAAATCTGAGTGGAACTGATCTTATCTACATATTGTCCTTTTTAATACTTCTGTTTAATGGAATTTTGGAGTTTATAAATCACAAAATCAGCAGATAAAATAATAATTTCAAAAATAAATAGAAAGTAGCCCTTAGTTGGACTTCTACAATGTTACTCCAAGCCAAGCAGGAGTCAGGCTATGAACTCTCCCAGTCTGGTATTTGGGTTAGGTCGTCACAGTCGGAAAAATGCCTCCCGATGCTTTCCAATCTATTCGCGTTCCCTTTCAATGTGAATTAGATTCGTCAAGCTTCAAGTAAAACAGAATCTCTCTTGGCCATCTTTAATGAGACGGTGGCACCGCTTTCCTCCAGCTGAGGAGGATGAGCCGCCCAGCCAACAGCAGTAGAGGAGACCACATTACAGATTGCATCCGGCCACACTGCGTCCCCCCGGGTCTCAATCCCAACGAGGCAATAACAGGAAGGGGTTCGTCATATTATTCATGTCACTGATGGATTCAAAGATCTCCCAAAAAGTCTGAAGGCTTGGCATAATTTTTTAACTCCAAGTGTTCATAAAACAATTACCAAGACGGTAACTAACCACACACATGGATCCGGTGGATCTTTCAGCCGTGTGAAGTAGCTTCAATCACGTATGTATGTTACAGAAATGTGTTGTGACAATAGCGGAGCCTTGTATCTTGTAACCCTTTTCTTAAATGAGAGCTTGACTGAGCATGCCACATGGAATGACCATCCAGTAGCTATAAGCACTTATCCTTTAGCAATTAGTGCTAATTACTGCACCAGCGGCTCTACGTGAAATATTAAAGTTATAGACCAGAAACAAGAATATGATAGCTCTGTTGAAGTGAAACTGAAGTGATCTTAAAATAACTGTATAGCAGCTACAACAAGATCTTTGGAAATGAAATACAAGTTCTAAGATCTATCACAAGCCAAACAGTGGCGCAAGATATCCTTCATGTCTTTTGGTCTTGCGTGACAATCAATATGTTAGTTTCACACACTGTAGTACTTGAAGTGACGGGGGGGGGGGGGGTGCAAGACTTCAGGATCGGACGGAAATCGAACTAGACAGAACGCGATTGTGTAACAAAGTGAGCTCATTTGAGTAAATAAGCATTTGTCTATGACTCTCGTGAGGCCTGATGGAGTGCCACGCATTCGGCAACTCATTAAATAATTATCCCCACTTCATTAAACACAACTACTCATCCAGTATTTTGGATAACACTTGACGATAACACGCGGGTATGTTGTGTATACTTTTTAATTCCAATTGGACCAACAAATTACTACTTGTTGTCAAATAATCAAGTCAGCACCAGATGAACAAAGCGCCGCCGAGGCCTCCGCGTCCCCCCGCACACAAGCTGCCGAGGTATGCTAAAGCTGCCCAGATGTGGCTTCATCCGAGGAGACGAATCAGAATGAGGGCTTTCTCTCCTGCGGACCCTGGAGATTTCATTGTCCCTCAGCTGAAGCCATCTGGCTGCCAGCTCCGAGCATACGGAGTCTAAACACAACCAGATGACAAGGCTCACGTAATGTTCTCCTGAAGCAGAAACTCCGTCAAAGTATTAGCAAGCATAAAACTTCCTTCAAGCGTCTCTCTCTCTCTCTCTCTCGTGCGGGGCCACAAGTCGTGAGATCCTCGATACCGGTTCATAAATGCACAAGGCAGCCAGATGCTACAATGTAAACACAACAAAATAGCCTGAGAGTGAATTAAATAATGTATTCTACGGGACACAGAGAACTACATTTGGCCGAATACAGAAAGAACAGTATGTCTTTCAGCTTGCTTTATGAGTGCAAACTTTTATATTTATTGCCCCCTTTATTACAAAAACAGAGCTCTGCACCATTGCTATTCAAACTTCTCTGACCTGAGGAGAAAGCAATCACAATCACCTTAGACAGACTCATACCGGGCGTTTTTCTTTTTAAGCTATAAAACATTTGCAGCGGTGGCATATGTTTCGGGCATATTTTAAGCAGAAATGTTGACTGAATCTTTCAGATGGGTCGAGGCACGCTGAAACAAATCACTTACACTCTACTCAAGTGACTGAACCAGCATGTGTGCATTAGATTCTGATGAATACAATGCATTTAGCCACGATTACCTTGGGTCAGAAAGCACCAGTAGGGAGTTTCTTTTTATATGTTAAACTCTTGAAAGAAAATCCCCTCTATCCATTAAAATAATCCATAGACCCCATCTCAACTACTCTAAAGTACTTTGGCTTCTTCACTGAAAGGAGAGAGCATGATCTCTGAGGAAATTGCAGATATTTCCCCTCAGAGAGGATAAGACGTACAAGGGTCTCACAGAGAGGAAAAATGGAGCCTCACTACTGGATCTAATCTAATCTAATCAGGAAGATATCCACTTGATCCTGGCTGATTGTTTGGGCCCTTTGTTTGCCAAGTGCCTCCATTCCTTAGTGTTGAACACAATCATGTCAAAATGGGATTGGCTATCTAAACACTGTTCAACTAAAAGCTGAATCAAGGTCCATTAAATTGATTCACTTTTTGGGGTATTTCTTAAAAACATCTCATAATAGTGGCTATCAACAGGTATATAATGGAAGTACATTGATTCCCCACTGAAGATATGTATACTGACATCTGTTCTGCAGGTTTCTCATTAGGTGCAAGTTAAGAACATATAGATATTGCATACGCAAAAAAACAAAAATGTATGGTAAAATAATTTAAACATATGTAGTTAAATATCACAAATCATGATGTGAAATCACAAACGTAGACCACATGTGACTTTGGAAAAAGTCTGCGAGGACAAAGTTGTTGAAATTGCAATGAAGGAAGCTAGTTGAGTTAGGCAAGAAGTCACTTTAGTCACTTTACGAGAGAGAGAAAAAGCTGCCCATACACATAAATAAATATTTGGTTCATAGTTTGATTTTGTTGAAGCTGCCTGGAGGCATGAATTCTGGACACGCCAAGTAGGCAAAGTCCCTCCATGTGACCGAGGCTTTGCCGAGACAGCAGCTGATTAGCCGGTCCATTTCAGTGGCAGATCTTTCACACCACTGAGCCTTACGTTCGCTCCACACTGAGCTGCCCGACGCATCTTTTGCCTCTGCGCCGAAGGAACTGTTCATCCGTGGGGCAGCCAAAATGCAATCAACGATCTTCCCAGGCAGAATGAACCCAACTGTCTGGCACCTTGGGGGGAGTTCTTTCCAGTGAATACAGATGAGAAACGCGTGGAGCTAGAGTTTCACGACGCTGCTTAACAAACACTTCCCAAGGCATTTGGGCACGAGAAGGCCATTTTGAGAAATTTAAAAGGAAATAAACATCCAATCCGAGATGACCTCATGTTTACGAGAACACATGTCGAGCAGTGGAAGACGACGCGGAGAGCCAACAACCTGTTTTTTACAAAACAACAATTTATTTTTTCTGGCTAACAGGTGGCACAAGTATGAGAAGTAAATCCTCAAATACCTAAAACACAGATAGACACAAATAGCAGCTATAAAGAAACTGAATAAATGAAGCTGTCACACTTGAATCCTGCGTCCTTGTTGATATTGGAGCTTTGAGGTGGAGGCATTTTCAAATTCAAGAAGGCAAATCAGTATCAAATTTCAAATTAACACAGCTTATGGAGTGTTGGAACTGGAGCAACACCTACATTTCCACAAGACTCATGGTCTTCCAAGCACATAAAATAATATTAAGACAGCCCATTCCCTAAAACTCTTCTTCTTGGGGAAATGGTTTGCTTCCAGAGACCCTCCTTTGTTCACTAAATCACAGCGACCAACGTGGCATGAACTAGCTTTGTTTTCCTTCTCCGTCCAGAAATAAACCAACAATCCCACTCAGTCAGGGGCAATTAGAAAGTGATTGGCATTAATGGGCCCAAAAGATTCCTATTTTTTCAGCTTGATATTATTTTTAGCAGCATGAGCTGAGTTTTTAAGGCAGGAGAGGCAGATGTATTTCTATAACCCCTTTCAAACAAATCAACACGCTTGACCTAAGGCAAAGACATTTTAACATTTGAGAAGAACCCCGGGCAAAATAACACATGTTGAAGTATGAAAATATCCAACCTTTGGTACAGATTAGTTATGTAATCAATACGGCTGATGGACAGACGTCCTACATCTCACCATCAAACCGGTTGAAGCCCAGAGACTTTGATAAATGTTTCAACATAACCATAACCATCTTTCATTCAGATATCTTAACAGACCACATTGTGTCTGAACGGAGCTAAATCCTAAACTTCAAATACCTGAAACACGACATACATCTTCCAGGCTGGCGTGCACACATCTGCTATGGAAATAAAGAGCGGCATGTTGTCACCGCCGAATGCAGGTCTTGACCTCTGCGTGCCTTAAGAAACAGCAGAGCATCACTGCATGGGATAGGCACGGACGCACAGGAAGGGGGGTTACCTCACCCGCTTCCTTCCACATTGCCCTGGGACGTGTGCGGCTAACGCCGGGCTGAACTCATCTCTGACACCATCTGACTAGCCCTTTGTCTCTCGCTCCTTCGACAAACGTCAAGACAAGAAGGTGGTTGTTTCACGGCCGAGCAGATGAGGAAACACTTAGTGTCCCTCGACTCGAAATTACTTCTTCGAAATGACCAGAATCAGCTTTCTCAGTGAAGCTCATCATAAAGCTTAGTACTAATGTGTACACAGGAAAAGGGCAAATGAGACGTTATTTACTTGGTGACTCAAATAGTGAAAAATTAAAAAAGAAAAAAAAAATGTCCCTGTTGAAATGGTATACGTAGAGAAAACAGCTCGATCGTCCATTGCATTATTTCCCGACATTCTTCTGTTTTTCTTTTTCCTCAAGGAAGTTAGGCGTGTTCAGGGGCCATGGAGGAATCAGCCGGAGAAACCATTGGGCCCGTGTTTACACCACTCTATCAACACACTGGGACACCCCTGCAGAATGTGTCTCCTGGGCCCTTCACCTTCAGGTCAAGGGGCCAACAGAGGAAAGCGTCTCCAGTGGCCCCCCCCAACCCCCACCCCACGCTACCTCATTGGAATGCTGCCGTTGCTATGTGGACAAAGAGATCCGTATACTATGCTAAGTCTTATGCATTATACAGGCATATTGACTACGTTGTCAGTGAAAGTAACCATTAAACACTTCCAAATGAAAGATGCCACTTGTTTCACATGTTTATTTTTGCTTCCTTCTGTTGTAATTGAATCATGCAAGAATTGATTTGTTAACAATGTAAGTAAGTAAGATTTATTTATAACGCGCTTTTCACAGACAGTCACAAAGTGCTTAACAGGAGCGGAATTACAAACATAAATAACACAATGTTACTATATAAGGGCCAATCATTTACAATGGGGTTGAGTGCGGTTGTCTCATTTGAACCAAAGGAATACATCAGAGTCACAAAGCAGCAATTCCATGGTTTTTAAATTCATTGAAAGTAACAGTTTTCAGGTTAAAAGCCTGAGATCTCTCTCATACCAACCCAAATATAACACTTCATGTTTAGCCAAAAACAACGGAACCCTTGTGTAACCTTGCTGGTTACACAAGTGGTTTTGGTTTTCTGTCCCGTGACACAACAATTTTAACATCCCGGTGTCACGAAACGTCTCCCTGAAGAAGTGCCACGCGGTCAACTGTGCATACACAAAGCTATTCTAAAGCTACCCCCCCCCCCCCCAGTACCGATTGTCCCAGTTCAACTGGTTTGTAGTCGACTAGCATACGACAACAGACTCCACCTGGTAGCCATCACCGGCTTAAGCCACCAGACCTCTCCATGGCCTGCCAGCGCATGAAGCCTGCCTCAGAGCGGGATACCCCGGTGCATATCGTCTCCTTCATTATGGAAAATATGGAACAGTTTATTTCACTCCTATACGTGACCAGGTTTAACCGAGTTGCAGATCATTATCCATTGTATTATTTCCATGGCAAGTCGGCTACTTGCCTTAAGTGTCTCAAATGAAGGTAACACCCATCCCGTGGTCATTATACAAAGAATGAGGGGGGTTGGATGTCTATTTCAATTTAAACTGAGCTAATAATTAAAGTAGTCTGTGAGTAAATAACCACCAACACCAGATCAATTTCCCAAATCTTACATTCAGAAACAACATGGTCCTTCAAATTAAATAACAATCATAAAGTGAAGTTAATGATTTAAAAATCAGGTGCAAGCACTTTAAGGAGAATATAACACATGCAATAAGCCAAAGCATTTGTACAATTCAAACTGAGGCTCTTCTGTTGCGGGCAGAGCCGACAGGTGGAAGAGGTTACTTTTATTAAATATTATGTAATTCAAAGTTTTGAGATAGAAGCCCTGGAATCCACTGGCTCCTGCTCTCACCTCCTCCCTTTCCTGTAATTGAACCCATGAGCACTCCGCTGACAGCTTGGCCCCGGTGGTCACCGTTTGATTACAAAACGTTTTTCCAGTGTATTTTAGGGAAACCTGTGAGAATGTTCTGATTAAAAAAGAAATAATAACAACTCTTTGTTTTGTCAGCCCGCACTTATCAAAGATAGATGACGGCTGCAATTAGCGCAGCGGGGTTTCGAACTCGTCTCGCGGGATAAAGGAAAAAATCTGTTCAATGAAATGTGCGGGCTTCCAGAGGAAGTCATATAAAGAAAGGGGGCTTTGGTTAAAGCTTAGCGAATACCTCTAATGTTAAGAGGAGCCGTGCATTCTTCAGACAGAGCCTGGCGAGACATAGTTAGAGGGCGAATGCTGTTTCAAGAAGCTGTTTTGAAGGGGGAAAACAGCGTGATGCTAAACATATAAAACAGCATCTGAATGACAGAGTCCAGGCCCAGAGGAAAGTGATGCCGCTGGGATGCATTGCTGGAGAGTGAGATGTGACTCACAGAGCAAAGAGAAAATCCAGGAGGCCAAATTATCCACCTTTTTCCAAAAGGAACTGACGCACATCAATGACTTCGGGTTAGGATTCAAAGGGAGGTCAGCAGGCACTACCCGCCATCAAACATGACGTTATTAACGTAACGTTACTCGTTAGAAACATACTAACCGAGGAAATATTTAGAAAGGAGCTTAAGTGAAAATGATTAAGAAAAAATGAAGAAGACATTCAGATGTCTTTTAAAGTGAGGGACCAGTAAATGTCTTTGTTGGCAGCAGAGTTGGAACTAGTGATGATTGTAACTCAATTATATTTATCATATCACCACAACGATCCTTATCCTAACTTAATTACCTTTCTCTCTGCTAGATATTAACTTTAGAATAGAAGGGAAAGGTAAGACCGGGAGAACCTGGCCTGCGGTTAGGTTCTTGTGACTGAGCCACAGAAATATTGACCATAACATGACGGAGAGCTGTTGTTCTTGTGTTTTTGAGAAATGTGGGTAATCTAGAGGAGGATCGCGTTCATGACCTAATGAGACAGAATTTGTCCGGCAATTAAAGACATTGCCGCAAACTAAACATGAAGGCAATTATGTTTGTATGAAGACAACAAATGGCTTATTACTGCCATATGCGTCTTACCAATCAAACAATACAGGAAACTAAAAGCAAATGTCAACATAAAACAACAAAAAAAAGAGGAGTAAATGGAAAATTGCAAAGCTGTGACCAGTTGTAAAAAAAAAAAATGTCCGGTAACATTCAAGGAGCTGGAGTTGTACAAATCCAAATGTTGAACATCAAAGCAATAACAAACCATGTCATAACTACGTAATCATTTTGGAATTTGCGCTCCGGACCGCATTTTCCGTGACACAAAGATGATGCTGAGCAGAACAATCACAACTCCACTTGTTTGCCAGACCAAGTGAGTGAAAGCGAGGTTCACCTGCCAAACATTTGGCAGCACAGACACAAAAAAAGCATCGTATCATCCATGCACACTAGATATTGTTCAAAAACTTGACAGGGTACATTTGAGGCGAATACATTGGTCTTTAAAGGCTTAAACAGAGTATTCATTGCTGTGGTTTCACACTTAAAGTTCAACTTTGTTTTCTCCTCTATGAATGTGGAAACACCTGAATCCCTGCCTTTTCCAGACACTCCATTAGTGTGCATAAGAAGAAGGGGAAAGCCGTAAAGCTGAAGTAAATACTGACAGGAATGTCCTGGTCCAGCCATGTCTCAGTTAGTATTACGCACAACTCCCTGTATTTAGAGCATACTTTGACACTTCATCATGGCAGTTCATCTATTTTAGCATGGCAATGATCACACATGGCCGAGTGTCATAAAAGTCATGCATTATCTGTTGTCTCAATGCCGAAAGGCACACAGCCATCCCCCCACAAATCCCCACCGACTAAACCTTTGGCCTGATCTCCAAAGGCATCTCCGCTAAGTTGGCAGGGCTGGCAGCTCCTCAGGGGGAAGCTCGGATGAGATAGAAATTCCAGAGAATCAGAGATTCGAGAGAGCGTCTCTGATGTCTGACACTGCAAAGGTGTTCTATTCACGCCCCAGACAGGGATTGGCATGTTACTCATTTTAAAGGAGAAGATGAGCCAAAAAGCAGGAAGTTTGCAAACACCGTCATTGGGCCACACAAAACGCAGCACATTCAGCGGCGGGTTGTAAATGGCGAAACACTTCCCCCGGCTGCTTTGTGTCTTCCACTATTGTAGGTGTTGTAAATTTGGCTCCGACCAACGAGCATTCAAGTGCATGTGAGTGTTTAAGAACAATTATTGTTTTATTTCCAGCTCTGGTAGGGTTGCATAAAAAAATGAAAATATTAATGGGGATTTCCTTTCCCATGCTTCCCGTATTTTTCTACTAAAATCATTATTAAATAGATTCTGCGGTGGTAAAGCAACATGGAAACCAATGTCAGTGTTGTGTGTGTCATAACGCAGAGAGGAAAATACAAGCAGCCTTCTGTTATTCTCCAAAGCCACACGAGTATCACCTCATTCTGTTGTTCTCCAGTGGGTAACAGTATACCAGTTTAGCTACTTAAAAAAATGCTGTGCACGTGTGATGGCAAAAACGTTAAGCCTTTACACATGTAGACAGCATACTCAGACGTTGTCCTCTCCTGAACAAATACTTTCCGCTTAATGGAAACTGCATTTTGGCCTCATGTTATCCTGGAGGTTTCACTGAGCCGTCCTCCTCGTATCAACACCCTTTTGAAATGTGAGGCTCTGTGGAAAACAAGCCTGTTTCAACATCTGCCAAAAAAAAGGGGAGCATCAATAGAACACTTAACCTACAATTAAGAGTGCTTAGTGACTTCACTCACCTCTTGGCATGTGAAGACCCAATTTAATGAAGAAAAGGTTGGCCTCGGGGATATAGTAAAATCCCTCATTAACGGGGTAATTTAGGTGTGAAGACAGGGAAGGAAATTACATACTGTTTTAAAGCCTAAAAATGTTGTAACAATGTTTTTCGTACAGCTAACTAAACGACTTTAAAAGGCAAAGTATTTGAGAGTTTGCTTTTCCGCATTGCACGAAGCGGCTTGTGCCTGGAAGCACAGAGCGTTCGGACGGTAGCCTTTGTGTTGTTTCCTCGGCTCCATATGTTGCCCCTCCAGGCAGAGGCAAAAAACACCACCCAGTAAACCCTCAACACCTGACGGAGAGAGGAGAAACGTGGTCAAAACCCTCTGTGGAATGAGTGAAAGTAAGACGAGGGGAGGGGTAGGGGGGGGAGGAGGCAGGGGGGGAAGGCCCTCCACCCCCCGAAGGTTGGAGAGGGTCAGCGGTGACTGGTGCGCGCCGGGAGGGAAGGGGGAGGACCCTCGCACAAAAAAATATTTAAGATGTTCAGGCAGAGGAGGGCTTCACTGAGGGAAATAAGACAGAGCCTGGGAGAGCCGTTGGTTTAAAGAGGAGCTCCAACTCAACTGAGATTTCCAGCAAAAGGCCTTCTACGGGGACAGACTACTTCCAATCACAGACCGCACGCAAAAGACTCGTGAGAATCCAGAGCTTTTTTGCACAGACAATGGCAAAAGTGAATTTGATCGTAGTGGCTCTGGGGGTCACGCTGCTCCTGCTGGCAGAGACGTGGGCCCAGAATCCCAGGAAGAGGCTGGCACCTCCAAAGCCTCCCAAGGCTCAGTGCTGCGATGACGTGCGCTCTCTCAAGGTGCAGGTGGCCAACCTGACCAGCATCCTCGAGGAGATAAGTCGCAAGCAGGAGACGGACTTGATGAGTGTTGTGCGGCAAGTAATGGATCTGGACAAGCAGAACCGGCAGCAGGAAGCCCGGGTGACGGAGGCCGAGAGCAAGTACTCGGAGATCAACAACCGCGTGGAGATCATGCAGCTGCAAACCCTGCAGTCTGCCACCCAGACCTCCTCAGGTGAGCATCAACGCTCTGTAGAAGCTGTTTAGCAGAGTAGGGAGTAAATGTGTGCAGATGGTTGGCATTGCATTGCATGAATAAGGGTCCGCTTAACTGGTGATTGTTTTTGCGAAATTGAATTCACATGAAAGCAATTTACATACAGAAAGCAGACCCGGAGAGAGTCTGTAAAGTGTTCACACGTGGAGAAAAACAGATCCGTCGGTGACTCCATCGCATATTTGAGCAACCTGCCTCTTCGCTCTCTTTAGCCAGCTGTTGTCAAATTCACACTCCTAGAATTATTTCCACATGTGGACAAAGACTTTAGATATGACGGAACTTAAACTGTACCGTCCGTCTACCAACCGTCTCAGTCTTGCTTTAAATTTAAATCACTTTTAGTTTGACTGTCTTATTTCCATTCAGGAGAGCACTCATTTTGAATTGAAAAGACAAACTCTAGTAAATAACGAGCCATCATTTCAGTTGATTGCGAGTACCTAAACTTTCCAAAAACAGTCCTCAAATAGGCCAAGACACTATACATTTATTTCAACTGTGAAGAACTATAATCAGCCTCATCCATTGCTTCAGAAAGAGTCTCAGAAAACTGCCGTGAATTGGTTGTGAGGCAAATTACAGTGCACGCGGCTCTCTGAGCGGCCCGACGGCAGTCTAAAGCATTCATCTGGAGCTGGAGTCCCATCTGTCAATAAAGAGCTCCCACCGAAGCCAAACCATCTCCGACGTTCAGCTCAACTTTAACACGCCACTAATCAGCGCTGGCTGCCGCAGAGAGGTTAACCAGGCATGACGTAGTTTATTATTCCAATAGCCTCAACTGTGTGGTCGAGCAGGGCCGCGTTCATGTCACTGGCAGAGGGAACACAGAGGCCTGCTCTTAAAGCTGGAGTAAATTAGAGACAGGAGGGCAGAACAGGAAGGGACGCAAAGATTAGAAGAAGCCGAAGGTTTCCATCTCTTTTCACACAGACTTTTTTTAAAGCATTGGGCTCAGTGCTCTGTAGTGATCTCATAGCCCCATTAATGGCATCGCCATACTCTGACGGGAGTGAAAGAGGAGAACTTTGCAAAAATCAGAGCCATGACTCCACTCCGTTTTGATCTATTTCGCTTTTAGTGGGGGTAAAGGTCACTTTTTCATCTGCCCGATCACTCAGATATCCATAAAGCTTTTAGAATTTATGACACTGGCATTTTTAAAACTGCATATGGTTTTATCATAACTGAAGAGATTGTGGTTTTTTTTCTTCTCCAGATGCCATATATGACTGCGCATCCCTGTACAGCAAGAGCTACAAAATCTCTGGCGAGTACAAGCTGCCTAAAGATGAGTTTCTGGGGACACCTGAGCTGAGCGTAAGTTGCACTTCAGAGCTGTGTGGACCGCATGCCATCTTTGTTTGGTGGTGCGTATTGTGAGGCATCTGCACTCTATTACATTTTGATGAATACTTTCAGGTCTTCTGCGATATGGAGACGAAAGGAGGCGGTTGGACTCTGATCCAACGGCGCAAAGTCGGCCTAACATCATTCCACCGGGACTGGAAGCAGTACAAAAACGGATTTGGATCGATCCGCGGAGACTTCTGGCTCGGCAACGACCACATCTTCCGTTTAACAAGGCAGCCCAGTGTGCTCCGGATTGAGATGGAGGTACGTGTTGGAAAACATGGCATTGTTCCTACGGGTACCGAGAGTTAGAAAATAATTAATAATTCAAACTGATATTCTCCAGGCTCTATAACCGCTCTCTAAATCAAGTCATATATCTTTTCCCACGCAGGACTGGCAGGGAGAGACGCGCTACGCTGAGTACGGCTTTTTCACCCTGGGCAATGAGCTGAACAGCTACAAGCTCTTCCTCGCCAACTACAGTGGGAACGCCGGAGACTCGCTGCGCTACCACAACAACACCAACTTCAGCACCATCAAGAAGGACAATGACAAGTGTGTGGATGACTGTGCGTCCCTGCGCAAAGGTAAATGATGACGTTTCATTTACATTACAGGTACACATTTCCCCTCTCCCATCAACATAAAGTCTAAATTATCTTCCCCTCGTCTCCTTCAAGGTGGCTACTGGTACAACTGCTGCACTGACTCAAACTTAAACGGCATCTTTTACCGCTACGGTCAGCACATTACGAAGAACCCAGATGGGATCACTTGGTACGGCTGGCACGGGTCCAACTACTCCCTCAAGAAAGTGGAGATGAAGGTCCGGCCGGTGGATTTTCGACCATAAGTGCTTCAGCTGTGTGCGCTGGACCGCGACGATAAGCATGAATGCTGAGCGATCTCACTAAATAACCTGTTCAACCAAATTGTGGCCTTTCCTCGACTGCGAAAGGAATGAAAATGTAGTTTGTGACGGTCTGGTTACGTCTCAGTCAGATGAATGTGTCATGTTTGTTGCCGTGTTTGATTGTAAATTGTAGTTAATTTTGTGTATTTATCAGTAAAAAACAAATATTTTATTTTTCAAATGCTTTAATAGATGCTCTTTTACCACTGTCCCGTAAGGGTGACTGGATTTTGATTCCTTCTCTCGTTTGTCTTGAAAGCACTAGGATGTATTTTTTAGTTAACACAAGTAACACATGTAAGGATCGTAGCAAGAATCCATCCAGAGTGGTCAGGTTCAGGTATAAATCATTAAGGACTGGTAGGAACGACTACAGAAGAGGGATCTTTGGGAGTTGCTGGAATGGGATCAACCACCGAAGGCATTTCCTATGAATTAAGCTGCCTTTTATTGTAAAACCCTAACCATTGAAGATGGAAATGTGTCATTTGTAAAGTGTGTACAGCTCTGTAATTACGTTGTTTTATGTGATAGAAAATAAACATATTTTTTAAACGAAACACGTCTCATGCAGGTCATCCAACATTCCTCTCTTCACAGGTTGAAATGTATCAACGTCTAACGGCAAAACAAAGTCTCGTGTCCATTCGTGTCCAGTAATAGCAACACATTTGCCTCTGACCCTTCGGTCATCTGCTGACATATTGCCCAAAGGTCCCAGTGCACCTTAGCTAAACGCAGGAATGAAGACCACACACACACACTCTGTTCTGCCAGCGAGTTGAATGCCTCTAGCTTTACTACCTTGAAAACAATTACGCCCTTTTGCTACGCTCTGAAACAACGAATTCCTTCAAGTATTTAAATACCTTACAGCCAGGGAGCACTGCCTATACGGGCTCGGTGGAAGGCTTCGTGAAAATTCTCTTCCTTTAACAAGGTGACAGTCGGGGGTAAACATCTAATTAAAGCTGGACGTTTATCTCTACCCTTAGAAGGAAATGACCACAGGGGAATGAAGGACAGGACCTTTGGATGGTGACAAATGACCTGCTCTTTCTATCTTAGTGTTTAAAAGTATTCAAACTTGTGACCTCAACAACAAAAGCAGACCTTGAAAGTGTAAAGGCAACGCACCGCACGACGCACTGAGGAAACCACGCTGCTGCAAAGGGAAGTTATGGTTACTTTTCCTGGAGAGTTAAACTTCGGCGAATAGGGCAGCCAAGAGTTGCAGTTATTATTTGATGAAAATAAGTGTAAACTAAGGTGAATGTGACTTGACCTCTGGGTATTAAACCCAAAAAATTGTGTGGAAATGGATTGTACTAAAGGTTATCCAAATATTGTAGAAAACACATTGGATTTATTGTGTGTATTTAAAAATTGGTTCATGTGATTCCAGTATCTTATGTTCACCTCACTTTCACCTGGAACGTAGATTTTATATAAAGGGTTAATATGGTGGAAGATAGTACGGCTTCAACTTATGGGTAAATCTATAGGCTACATTTTGAGATGTTGTTGAACTGTTGTATTCCTGCTATTAACATAAATATATAACCCTATACACATTATTATACGTATAAGGTGAATGAGGTGTTCTTTCACCCTGTCAGGTGTAATCCACACATCCTAAGGGAAACCAAGGCAGCACATTGCACTAGACTGTACAAGTGTTCCTGCTATTGTGTCCACCCCGGTCTACTCATACATTGAGTCCAACTGAGCACTTGAGTAGTCCAATAAATGAATACACAAGCTGGTATAAACTGAGATTTTGCTGAACAGTTTGCAGCCATCTCTACAGCTGAATAAACTACACACATACTAAACTTTCCATTTTCCATTTCCATTATGGCTACCCATGTATTATTAACACATGGTCCAGCTTCAGCAGCCACCGTGATGATGGAGCCACCAAAGTCATAGTTTCTCTGTAAGTGAAGGAGCACGGATCTAGTACAGACCTTTATATTCTCTATCATGCAGCTTCCGCCCCATCATTGCCGTCTACCAGAGACTGTCAAATTGTACAAAATGTAATAAAAACAGAAACAAATTACTTATCCAAGTCAATTGAAAGAGCCTTTATGATGTACCATAACACCATAGGCCAAATGCTCAATTAACAATGTTCCTCTGTTGTTGGGATAAATGGGGAAAATGTGAGCAGCTTCCTGGCTCCGTCCACAGCTACGTGGGCCTGCGAATGTAGTTAGACCACAAACTAATTATTTTGACTTTCTTAAAATCCTTCACACATTATTTATACCAGTTACAGCTCATAAAATGTGTTCTATTATGAGTGTGTCACCTATTCAGATTGAATTCCCTGAATTTTAACTGAAGGTCCATTTGTGACTATAAAAAAACAATCCCTGACCTACTCGCCCACTCATCTACAAACACCGTGACTCGTCAGGTGCAGAAATAGCAGTGACGATGCCTCCCAGTCATCAAAAAGTGGGCATCAGTTATGAAAGTTTTTGTTTTCTTTCTCTCTAAATAGGGCGGCAACTCAGTAGAGCCAGCTTTACATTGTGCTTTTTTTTTTTGTACACCAGCCTCTGGATCTTTTTATGGGAAATCCTGGAGAGGTGAGAACCAGATGGGGATATTGAAAACACCAGAGTGCCAGCTCCCATCATTCATCATCATCAAGGCTCCTGAGAAATTGAAAACAGGCCCCTGAGAAACACAAGTCCAGACACTCGTAGATGAAAAGGAGGCAAGCGTCCAATTAGATGCCTGGAAAACAGATTTCTCCCCGCCGTGCCAAAGGCATAGAAATAAAGCAGGATGAGAAAAAAGGGGATGGAAAAGATGACAGAGGATATCAAAGGCTTAAGGGAAGATGTGTGCAATATCATTTTGTGTGTATTTATTGGAATAAAAATTGACTTTGAGGGAACGGTTTGTCTTTAAGCAATAACTTGTAATGCAGTAACTGTTTATCACAGGGGCACCTGTCAAACCTAGTTTTTGTGACTAGGATGAATCTCCACCAGAGGGAAGAGACCTTCCACCGACACCGATTTATGTTATGACCTCAAAGTTACCGAGAAATGAAGTCCTAACTTTGAAGAAGCTACATATTCCTTATAACTTTAATGAAAAGAAAACTGTTAAACTGTGAACCAAAGGAGAACTTACACAAAACCAAACAATGGGTTAGGCTGGAAAAGAAATACACTCTTTCTTATTTGCCCTTTTCATGTAAAGAACAACTGTGTGCTTGTTGTTGTCATTAAAATACTGTGACGAGGACTGCGCTCATCTTCCCACAGTTTTATAAAAGCCATGCTTTTTTTCTCATAAAAATAAAAGAAAGGTTTTCAGACCACCTACCTGATAAGAGCCTCCAGGATGAGAGGAGAAGCCCCTTTCTGAAACTCCAGCTCTTTGTAGTGCAGAGCCTTGGCGTAGGCGCGACACTTGGCAGCTCTCTCGCCAAGCAGCACGATGCCGTTATCGTCTCTGAGGGGCAGAGGGCCCTGGACAAAGGAAACAAAAGTGTGTGAAATAAGTTGTTTCCTAAATATAATGAAACTCGAATAAAATCTGCTGTCCTCCTTCTGCATTTAGTCGGGTTTGAACTTGTTATTTAACTGTACACTATATTTAAATGTACGCTATGATGTGAAGGAATGAAATAAGGAAGCTTTATGTAGTTATTGAGTTTAAGTTGGTGTGGTAACCTAGAGAAAACATCTTTCCACCGGAAACAGACACTTTATGTCTGTTTCTACTGCAGCCTCCCAGCAGGGGGTGACCCTGCTGAAATAATATATTATGACCCGGCCATGACGGTTCTCTGCCCTCAACGCAACGGCTTCGTCACTAATTAGCTCAACATGTGCGGTCAAACAGAGGGCTCTCGTGAAAGGGTTTCTCTGTTCACTGTGGTTTTAAGTGTTCTCTCCTCCTGTTTGTATTTTTAATCACAATGACAGCAGTCAGAATGGTTTCTGCTCAGCTCTCCTCTTGCGACTTTTTGAATTATTACCAAGAAGGATAATGTGGTGCCGTTTTGGGCCCATTTCAAACCTCCAACACACAATCCATTTAAACAACACCTAGCACTGAAAACCACAGTTCGTAGGTTTCCTGACTTGCGGTGAACTGTGGCAACGGTGTCTGCACAGAATACGAGGGCAAACGAGGAGACTTGGTTTCTCTTGTTTTTTTTAGCATTGGTAAGTTTCCTGAGCGCCTCTGTGCAGGTTCTGTTATTTGCGGTCATACACTGTTTTTTGTTTTGTTTTGCATCCGACGCACCGTTCGGAATTTTCCGGCAGATGCGTAAATTCAAAACACTGAATGCTTTCACGCGCAACTTAGTGTGAAGATACATTGATGACAAAGAAAAACCTTTAAGTGATCAGAGCCAAGTGAACCATCATCGTTGTTTCCACTCAGACAACACTAAAACAGATGAGGTGTAATTGCTGCTGCGCTGCCAGCTGGAGAGCCGGTACGGTACAGCTAATTTCAAATCAGGTAGTGCATGTAATGTCATGCACATCCACTTGGCATGGACGTTTCGTTCCACAAAGGGGCTGGACAGTTTGTATATATGTATAAAAGCTTAAAAAGGGACCAGTTCTAGCTGAGTCATGGATAGAATAAATAACATCTTACCCTCGTAGATTTATGGTGGGCGGTTTGACATTCAATGAGACAGGAAAAGCTTTTTATACCACCACTTTAAAATGCACGACGTAATATCAAAACTTGAATTTTGAAAACAACTTAAGATATCGACCTGCAAGCTCTCTAATAAAACCAGAGGTGTGCTTCAGCCTGAACTACATCACGGTGATGCTGTGGGTTAAAGTAGCTGCTGCGATTCGATGCTAACCTTGTCGCTGTGCTCCATGAACTCCGCCAGGTTGAGCAGAGTCTGCGTGACCTCCGCGATGTCCTGGGAGGTGAGGGCCAGCTCGATGCTACGGATGAGCTCGTCCTGCTGGTCCTCGTTCAGCTCGGACCAACAAGACAGGAAGGCCGCGTTGAACAGGTCCCTGTGGACCCAAGGAAACAGCAAAAACACATTGAAAATATGATATTTTGCAAGAACGGGGCCTTAACTGAATTTGGGAGAACGGCAAATCGATAAGTAGTGAGATTAGCTTGCTTGCATTAGCATGGCGATTATGCGATTGTTTTTAGCTGTTGCGGACTATCATGCATGTGGAACGTTAAAAAAAGAAAAATTAAGGAGAAATAAAGGGAGGAGGAAGTGAGCTAGAGTGGTAGACCCGACCTGGCGAGAGGGATGTAGGTTTGGGCCAGAGACCAGCATGATCGCAGGGCTGGAGACGACGACTCCTTGAGCAGGACCACACTCAAGCGCCTCAGCCACTCAAGCCAATCGTCTTTGGACACCTTCCTGGCAGCACCCCAAGCCTGTGAAGAGACAGAAATCCTCCATCTCAGCATTCACTGGGAACTACGTGGGTAGTGACACAGGTAATGTGTGCGTGTGTGTGTGTGTGTGGGCTCATCTGGCTGAGACGGACACATAAATCATTGTTACTGCTTGCGGTGAAACGTTCTTAAAGAATGAAACGGCGTTCTTCCAAAAGATTGCCTCATTTTGAGCGTTTTGATGATGATGGTGGTGGAGAGCCTTGTTGATAACTAGTGACCGTGAAGGCCACAGCATATGATTCACATCACTTTCATATTCATCGAAGCATTCAGTCAGCCCTTGCGTGGGAGCATCTGTGTTCATTGTGTTTCTCCGCTCATTTGTTTGGGTTTGGGTTTTACATTCATCACTTCTCTGTTGGTCCGTATGTCATCACTACGAGTAAACAATCTGCTTGTCCACAAGGCTGCTTCCTGTACACAACCGCAATACAGTCAACAACCACGCCGGTGGAAATCAGCACTGGACATGTGTGTGTTACCCTTCAGCATGAAAGCACCAATGTCAATCACCCCCCTCTGACCTTCTGAAGTGCAGTGGTGCTGACGTGAAGCTTCTTCATAGGCCCCGCCTCCACCGGCCCGCTGACCAGAGTGTCGCCTTGGTTGCTACGAAGCTGGCGATTTTGGAAGATTAGAGGGTCCTCTTCCTCCTCAGCCAGAGTATAGCCCTATAATGTAGTCGCACGCACGCACACACACACACACACACACACACACACACACACACACACACACACACACACACACACACACACACACACACACACACACACACACACACACACACACACACACACACACACACACACACACACACACACACACACACACACACACACACACACACACACACACACACACACACACTTTATGAATGTAGAAGTGCATTTCCTTGAAGTGTTGATAAACAAAACATTGTAATGCCTTTTGTAATTTATTGCTCGATCATGTGCAGTTACTCTGTGTCAAGAAGGGTTATATTGTTTGTGCCTGACTGGGCAAGAGGCAAAGAACAATGAATTCATCTAGAAAATGTGCGTTGTATCAATGTGTTTTTGAGAAAACCTGGATATATTGGGGGGGTGGGACTCACCTTCACAATGCGACATATGAGTATGTCATAACGCTGGTGGTTGATCCTGTGCTTCAGCATCACTTTGTTCACCATGGGGATGAAGATCTGGTACTGAAAAATGAGGGGATAAGGAAGGAGAGTAAATAAAAGGGTGTGTGGTGTGTGTGTGTGTGTGTGTGTGTGTGTGTGTGTGTGTGTGTGTGTGTGTGTGTGTGATTTATGTGGTTTAGTCTGGCTAGCTCTTTCCCGACACCAGAAGCCAAATAACTGAAAATCCTGCACTTGTCTCTAACCACCATGAGTCTCAGATCAAAAGCTTCCCCTGCACGTTTGTGTTGCCAGACGAGGCCGCACGTGGGCTGGTGCTTCTGAGGTTAGGCCTAAAAAAAACCATAGGAGGGTTTAGGGATAAGGGAGGGGATAGCTCGGGGGGGGGTAAGAGGGAGGGGTAAACGTGACCTCATCCACCCTCATAAACACCAACCCCCCGCCGCCAAATGGTCAATGACATCAGCAGTCTGGCAGGAAGTACCGGTAATTAAGACTGGTGCTGGGTGGAGGGTTACCGAAATGCTGGTTATGTGGAGCACGGCAGCAGGGAGGGTGGAAGCAGTCTCTGTAGGAATAATCGCACCCAAATGGGAACCCCGAGGGACAACTGTAGCTACCTTCTTTCCCAGCTGGAATACTAGCGAGGACAGGGTGTCCATAGAGGTGCTGCGCAGCTCAGGCGTGCTGTCAAGTGTCCGAACGATTGGGTGGATTATGCGCGAAGCGTAGTCGGTGAAGTCCAGGGACTCCGTCAGCCGGTCCAGTGTCTCCAAGGCGACCCTGAGCCACACAGAGGAAAGAGAGATAAACACAAAACGCTCAGCTTCACTTTACCAGCAGTAGGACAGAGCAGCCCGACACAAGAGCAAATAACAACGTCATGCTGTAAAGGAGACTAAACGTGAAACCCTGTTCTTCTTTCTGGCTAGTATCGATTTTTCCATTTCTGTGGCCAAGTGTGTATACAATCAAAATCAGATTTAGGAGATAACACAACAATGTTAAATCCATAAAATCCACTGCTGTGTGAGACCCAGTGAGACAGGACTTTAAACCTCTCGCTATAATTGGAAACACAGACTACGTTAGCACAGGGACAGCCAGGTGCTGTACTGACTTGCGGGCCTGCAGGGGCACATCAGAGGCATCGAACAGCTTGACAATGGGAGGCAGCAGCAAGTGCAGGTAGTCGTCCAGGTTGGCACCAAACAGCTGGATGGCGTTGAGCATCTGCAAGAGAGAAGCGCACACTGAAACTAAAACTGATCTCCATCCCGTAAATGTTACACATAACAGACTCTGCAGATTTATAACAGGCTTTTTTCTGTACAATGTTAGACACTCCGATGGCTCCATCTGAGCATAAGACGTCAATTCCACTAGTAGCAATTCATTTTTTTGTTCCTTATACGTCAAATTATTCACTAAGACGCTCTGATCAGATCCTCGTTACAGTCCCACGTGTATCTAAAGTAGTTGGTTGGAAAATGTTTCCTTCTGATTGGAATAATTTACCTTTAAATATCAATTCTCTGTCATAATTTCGCATAATTAAAAATGCTTTGTTTTCTTCTCTTATAACAGATTGCCAATGTTGTCACTATTCCTCTATTTAGAGATAGATCATTGTTTGTTTGATTGTATCTAGCCTAACTTTGTACTCTTTTCTTTCCCTCTCTCTTAGTTATGTGTTGATTGTTTTTGTCATCGTTGTGTTATGTAATGTTGTGTCTTGTTCCGTTTCCCATTTGCTTTGGGAGTCCCTTGAAATCGAAATGATACATCTAAACGTCTAATTAAATGCTCAGTCACTTAACATGAGCAGTTCATTTTGAATGAGCTTGTTATCAATAAATGGCCTTTTCAGGAATCCCTAAAGAAACGCCGACGGTGTTGTATTTCAGGAAGGTGCGAGCACACATGCTAGTCTTCCAGGAAAATTCTGCATTGCTATGAGTTGTTAAATCTACAGCATTAAGCATACAGCATTAGGGTTCACACAGATCTGACATACCTGTATGTTAATATTAAATGGTTTGATACAGTTTTCAAACAAGATTTTGTTGGACCCAACTCGCACAGTGTGGCATGCAATGAACAGCATGAATTCATGACTGAATATTAAGTTAGAAATTCATGAAGGGGATCAGTGAGGTGGCAGTGCTCGGTTGCTAGCTGTCAACAACACATCTTTAAGAAAATTAACATTAGCTGTGTGAGTTCTCCTGTAGTTTCATCTAATGGCTACATCATGTTGTGTGGAGCATGTGTGAGGAATGTTCACGGATAGATGGTCTTAAAAGGAATGACGCATGTTGAAGCGAACCCGGCCCCCACCGCGCACCATAACCACTTCTGCTCCCCCGCCCCCACGTCTAAATGACGCACGGCGAGACAGCAGGAAGCCGAGGTGGAGGTGTGCGAGTGTGCGTGTTCAGGGGGTTGCGAAGAACAGCTCCATGAAATGATGGAAGTGTGTTTTTCTTTTCTTCTCCTTTGGACTAGAGGGTAACCCGATTCCCGGTTCCCCCCATTTCGTGACCCCCATCCTGTGCTTAAGATTAAGTACCAGACCCAGGCCTGAGTTATAGACTACCCAGACTGTGGGCTGCGGGGTTATCTAATACGGCAGACTGTGAGACAAAACAGCACCAGAAGAGAGAGAGAGCTAGATGACCGTGATTCTTCTGATTCTGCCTCTGTGGTCTGAACACAAACCGTGATTTAGGGTCAGAGAGAACCCAGACAAACTCTGGCAGCAGCTGCTGAAACGGGAGAGTGTGTAGCTACAGGTCTATGCTGTCTTTGAACTGCTGCATTGCAAATGAATGGCTCATGACCTGAATGGGTTTTGATGGATATCGACGGAAACCGCCAACAGAAAGCAGCACCCCAATAAGTCAACTGTGGGCTGAGCTCATGTGCCTTCTGAGAGAGTGTGGAGTGATGGGAGCACTTCTAAAAAACACACCACACCTCTTGGTAGTGCAGGACAGAATTAAGTTATCTACTCAAATGACTACTCAAAATATGACGTATGATCTTCTCCATCTAGTTAGTGCGCTTTCTCCACTTGATTTATGACACACGACAAGTCACTGTTTCTCCATTAATCAGCCCGGTAGTCAAAAAATAAAGCAGTAAAAAATAACACATCGACTGGGGCGACGCATATTATTGTTCCACTGACATTATCAATTATGGCCAGTAACCCTTCACTTTTTAACTCTCCATTACAGCTACCTTTTACTTCTTAAGTGAACCACAAGCACATCTAAATGAGTCCGTAATTACTCTTTTTAGACTTTTTTTCTCCGGCACAGTCGGAGTGAAATCCGCCTGGTGAAAGTTATTCACGCGTTGTGGCCAAAAGCAGGGGGAGGAGGAAATAGTGTGGGTCGGTTCGTAAAAATACACAGCTGGAGCTATCACACTACAGACAGCAGTCGACAAATTTGCTAAGTTGTGTTTTAGCAAACGCACAAATTACATTTTTTCATTCCGTTGGGACACACACATCGGCCCGAAATACACACATGCAGACACAGGACCTTACAGACGTGCATTATTTTGTTGTGGAGCGATTGTCAGAGGGATGAGGCTGCCGCATAGTCAAGCGCTTGAGAAGTTAGGGGTTTCGGTGCCTTGCTCAACAGTGCCCAGGAAGTGAACTGTCACCTCTCCAGCTACCAGTCCACCCTCTGTAGCGACTGGTCCACCCGTTTGCCAGGACAAATCCCTACGGACTGAGCTACTGTCATCTACCTCTGTAGCTCTGAGTCTTGCACTCACTGCAGCAAAACAGCATTCTTCCTTCTTTGCTGCTTGCATCATTTCGCCATGCAGTTTCACGCGTCTCACGATTCCTTTCAATTACATTGAACTCTCTGCAAAGTGTCCCGTTGCACAAAGAAGGAATGGGAAGAACATTTCTTACTGACTGTGCCACGAGGCTGGCCTGAAATGTTTGAATATTTGTATAAAACTCAACAGGGTACCTTAAAATACAAATGTTACAGACAGCCTTCTGCTTCCTTTACTTTACTGGTGCATTACTGCTGCTGCTGAATAGTGGCATAGCGTTACCACGTCAGCAGGAATGTGTATCATGTTGCTCTAGGCGGCAACTTCCGTTCTGAAGAGTGAGGCAATGGCGGACGTGTCTTTAACCTCAAATGGCCAGCAGGGGGTGACTCTTCTGGTTGCAAAAAGAAGTGTGATTGTATAGAAGTCTATGAGAAAATGACTCTACTTCTCACTTGATTTATTCCCTCAGTAAACATGAGTTTATGCCCTAAATCACTAGTTTATACAGCATGATGTTCATTTAGTAAATTATGATCCATTTAGAATTAAGTAGACCATAAAGCAGTGTATGCTTTAAGGTGGGCTACCTTGTGATTGACAGGTTGGCACCGCTACCAGAGCCGTATACGGCGTCTCTACGTCACTCCTCCGCTGTCCTAATATGGTCCGTCCACTGGTGCAAAAAGTCAAGATGGCGACAACCAAAATGCCAAACTCGAGGATTCAAAACAGCAGTCAACAAACCAAAGGATGATGTCACAACGGCTACGCCCACTTCTTATATACAGTCTATGTGTGGCTCGGGTGCCTGTGCTCGTATGGGGGACACGTTCGTAAAAAACATTACTGCTAGTGGTCAAAAACTCTGCAGGGTACCTTTAAATCTCAAGTCAGTAATCAAACGCTTGCTTTTTTTGTTCATAGAATGACAGGGTGATTGATCAGTTAGACTATTTAATGCAATTAAGCTACTTGCTACGAAGGATTAAGGTGATATTCCATCAACCTCTTCACCTTCACCCGACTGTGATTCATCAGGTTATTTAGCCGTTCTACATCGATAACGTCTCAAACTTCCTCCTCAGCACTCACAAGCCTGCAGCCATCTGACGTACTGATCTACACACGGGACATTCTGGTGAAACATACACTCTTTTACTACACAAAGCATTCTGCACTTTGTGGTGAACAAGGAAAGCTGTATAATGAAAAAATATGATCCACCAAATAGAGGAAGAACTGATATAATCCACCAGATTTGCATACGGTACAGAAATAAGCACGACACTATGCCGACAGTCTCTGTGATTATCTCGTAATAACAGACGTTTAGGCTACTATAGCCTTTCTCAGAGCATTATCAAATGTATTGTACTGGGCCACAGCAGGCAGTTCGGTCTGATATATTGCAAGGATTTTCAAATGACCAAATTTCTTTTAGTATTTTAGCTATTGCTCTTCACTCGGCTGCGAAAGCATTGATGGCAGCATTAACTTGTTGAGCCTCTGCTGAGGGTTCTGAAAGCACTTTTTAAAGCTGTTCCAGCTCTTTCACCACAATTTCAATTCCAGCCTTCCTAGATTCATTTCTGTAACCTCTCAGTATGTTAATTCTTTATTTCTATTACATTTTGTTTTTTATTCCCTGATTAATTAAAAGTTTTCCTGCTGCAATAGCTGAAATGTATGACGCTGTATTAGGGACATTGTAAGTAAAAAAAAAAAAAAAAGGAAATTACCCAGCCAGGGAGGGGGGGTATATTCTGAGAAAAAACACAGAATTTCTAAGAATTAAGTGTTAACTTTATGAGAAAAATAATCACAAATATACGAGAAAGAAACTGTAATCGTCTCTGAGATTATAAAGTCATAAATCTGCGGGGGAAAAAACTCTCTACTCTCTAACTCAAAAAATTCTAAATCAGCATGTCAGACTTTTAAAAAATGGGAAATCAGAATCGGTGCCTCTCTACATCCATCTATCCTCATCCGCTTACCTGAGGCCTGGTCGCGAGGGCAGCAGGCCTTGGATTTTTTTTATCTGATCTGTGATTCTGACATGTGTCACAGTTAAAGGTTCAACCTGTTATTTGTGTGACTGTTCATTCACCTCCACATACATAGTTGAAAATTTTGCAAACAAGCAAAAAAAATGTTCCTTTCTCATCTCATCACAAACAATAAATATTTTTCACTGTTTTAAAAAAACACCGTGGGAAATAATAATGTCTTAGAATTTGTGGTTCTCAGTATTATTGTGTGAATCAGTTCAGGAGTGACAGCAGCTTCTTGTCTTTGTATTGTGGTGGTTGGGATACCCTTCGGTGTACACTCTGATCACTAATTATACTTTTAAATCCATGAAGAATAGTGACGCACCACTACTCTAGCCGGGTGTCGGCCTACAATCGCACATTAGGATTGGTGCACTGACCTTGATGGTAACACTGCGTCCGGTGCTGTTGTCGTGCATGAAGACACGCAGCATGTGTGGGATGAGCTGAGGCAGGTAGAGCTTGAACTCTCCACCCAGTGCCACCACGATCTGCTCGATCAGAAGGATGATGGTGTTCTGCATGGGGTTGTTTGGTGTCCAGTACTCCTACAGGGCAGGACAGAAGAGGTTGCCATGAATTAGAATACCATGATAAGGAATATTTCTTCCATAAACTAAACTGTCTTTGCTTTGTATAGCACACTCGCAAAAGGCATTCTGCTACTATACAGCTCTAAAAGGGATTGCAATACTATCACGCAAATGGCTAATAAAGATATTAAATATATACAATTAAATAATATAAGGTCAGACTGTAGAGAATCCTGGAACCAAAATTCTCCACAAATGTGTGATCTTAAAAAATACACAAAACTAATCTTACCTAAGCAAAGAGACAGATGTGACTGCAGTAAGTTATATGTCTAAATAAAAGTGACCTCAATTCATGAGAGTCCAATTTCTGAATATTAAATATTTAATATTCAGAGGGTACATCCAAAGCACTACCTCATCCACCTTGCTCTCGCGTGGTGTTTGTGTGGGTCTGAGGAATCGGGTCAAAATGTGTTTCCATTCGTGCGAGTGCGACAGAGACGATTCCCCGTCAACTGGGACTGACATCACGTCTGGGTGGCTTGCGACACCGTCTTTTTTGGAAAATCTCGGCACGGCCGCCGCGTTCATTAGAGATAATCGCAATCGGAGTTAAGGCGGAGGACTTGAAGTCACGCAATGCGTCAATCAGTCAATGGGCTTCAGCTGTGAGATCTGGCAGAGGTGTTTAGTCAGTGGCCAGAGGTCTCGAGCAGCCCCCCAACTTCCTGCTTTCCCAGCCTGTGGCAGCTGACTCGAGAGCGAGTGAGTGTACATCCTGAATGGCTATTCCAGCCCCCTCATCTGGATGCGGGAGCAAAAAATGAATAGATTCTTTGTTTCACTCGCCATTTATTAACTCAGAGGGACTTGAGGCGCAGGGGTTTCGGTTCTCTCAATTACTTTTCTGCAGGAGGAGTTACCGGTAACAGTGTTACCAAGATTCCGTTACAAAGCCATGTCATATGATAGTTTGTGCCTTGCTATGTGATTATGTCATAGACAAGTGTGTTTGTGCAGGTTCAAGGGCTATGGCTTTAGCAGTTGTTCCACATCATGTGAGAAGGGGTGAATGTCACGTGAGCTGATCTGCTCCTAGAAAGTGTCATTCTACACAATGAGCCTCTTTAATCTGGTTGGACGGTGCCCACACCACCACACACGATGTGTACCGCTGTGTGACATGGGGCCAGACTTCATCCAGGGGGCCTGAACACATCGCTCCTAATGAGTCTGGTGGAGAGCACAACTGAGTGCAATTAAAGAGTTTGCAGCTGTTTGCCTGCCTCACAGGAAAATAAGGGCGGCTGGATGATCAGTTCAGGGGATTTGGGGGGAGAGGGGGGGGGGGGGGGGGGTGTTGACACAGTTACTCACTCTGATGAGGGTGAAGATGTCGTCCATGTAAGGGCGGATGTGGATCTTCACAAAGCACACCACCATTCCCATCTGTTGGAAGAGGAACTGGAGAGCAAAAAGAGCACATGAAGGAAAAAGAGTAAAGGACTCGCTGCTGATGAGAATAACTGACATTATCAACCAGACAGCCTCTTCCCCTCTTATTCTGTGGCGCTACCTACCTCTCGGATACTGGCGTCGCAGACCCGGATCACGTTGAGGAAAGTGGGCATGACCTGCGGCAGGAACTGGACGCACTTGAGGCCCAGAGACTTAAAGATGAAGGTGACGGCCTGGACCACCATGGTGTGGTGGTTGGAGAGCGAGGGGTCCCGCAGGATGCGCATCAGAGTGACGATTGCCACGGCGGGGTAAAACTCGTCCAGGGGCAGGTTGCCCATGTTCACGAGCATCTCACTGGTGCTGTAGTCCGCTGTGAGGAAGAGAAAATAGAGACATTTGCTAATTTTTTGAATCATAAATCACTAGTAGCAACTTTTTACTCTCGAGGAGGAAATGGCTGTATGGTGCACAAGGAAATAAAAGTCGGGGCTATATTTTTCTCTGGAATCATTAAACCATGAGGAAAATAATTGTCCTCAAACTGAAACAAGTAGCACACAGTTTGTATTCACATAATTTGAAATCTTGGCACTTCCTGGTCCTAACCAGACTAAGAACCATCTTGTCCATCCACAGACAGCCTATCCCAGCATGCACTGGATGACGGCAGGCCAGGGCACACAATAAAAGGTACCCCAGTAAATCATCGTATCACAATATGCAGAAGCTGTGTCCCAATTATTCAAAAAATATGTAGTAACAGCGCAAGAACGCTTGTTCCGAGGTTTTAGCTCCAAATACAGCTGAGAATTGCAGCTTCTTTCGCTCAAACTTTAAGGTCACACCTGACACCTTCTATCAGTATTTCACAAGCCATCGGGCTCTGGTCAGATTTATTTAAAAGACGCATTCATATGGTCCTTGCAAACGCGGAAAAATGTGAACATGACAAAGTCACATACACCAGGCGTTGGTGTTCAAACGGTAAATAATATGTTAAATGAACTGGATCAATGATAAGGCCACCGCAAAATGTAGCAATTGGTACGCTCAAAAAGAAATTTCCTCCTTTGTCGATCACCTGAAGGAAGCTTTGTGGCTGTAATACAAGTTGACAAGGACTTCTCAAGTGCTCCTTTATCTCAGCAGCCCACAAGTCTCTACAGGAAATGCTAAACCTTCCTGGATGAGGCAGTGGCGCTCAACACGAGCCAAATGTGATACGGTTACATATCTAATAACATCAATCAATTGGTTCCTGGATTAGAGGTCCAATCACTATTTTCTTTACATATGAGAAATAACAACATAAATCTTATACGAGTTGCCGATGACATATCTGCATTTAGTCTGCAGTGTTTCTCAACTGATCATAATATAAAACACAGGACAGTTCTCCTGCTTCTTTTTGTTAGAATATAGATAAACTTTGAAAACAATAACCCCTTTGTAGCCCTGTATTAAAATAACTGGCGGTTTGCATTTCTGTGGTGGAAAAGAACTTGTGTTTAACTCAATGTGTGAAGCCAGCACTGGTGTCAGTCAGATGCAGTCAGCGCTTTCTTCAGTCAAAAGGTAAAAGAACACTTCCAGCTCAATTCTGAAAAAGAAAAACTAAAACTAAACTACTTCTATCATTTTCCAAATGTGATCATAAACATCATTTGAGTATTTGAGCTCATTTTATGAGTTTAAATCCAATTCCAACAATAACTTCATCCGCCCAACCCGTTGTGACTGTGTAGGTACGTCATGACACTCAGAGACTATTAGTCGGGCAATAACTCTGCAGTGTGCGAGAGTATATCAATGGTGATTTACGGCATACCAGTCGCCCTCCCCCCCTACCATCCAAATCAACACCTCCTCCTTCACTCTAAATACAGCTTACAGTGCTTCTGTAAAGTAAGACAACAATAACAGGCCGACGGGAGAAGAGAGCTGATATTGTTGGCTTGTTGCTCGTCAGTTCTGGCACCGACCTGTGTTACAGCAGTGGACAACAAATCAAAGGTTGTATTTAACGAAGCTGGATTGCAGTAGTTGATGACTATGCTCTGGTGTGTTTAGTCTTGTTTAAACCACAAGAGCACCTTTTTCCTGCTAACATAAACATCGTGTCGGTTCTCCTTTGAGCTACTTTCATTCTTCTATTAGCATCATGAGGTAATGCGTGATGATATGGGTTCACACGGTTATACGTTTCGGCTCATTACAGTTCAAAATGTAATTACATGGAGAACAGGATAGGCATGAACGTTAAAAAGAAAGGCAAGAAGGAACATTATTGCGTAAAATTAGCATTAATGGCCAAGGCGAAGGCTGAGTTCAGGTTAGCACCGCATGGAGAAAATGAAGGCCCATTTTTGATCACGTCACAATGCAACTTCAGTGCAAGCTCACATTCCTGGTTGTCGGAAAATGAAGAGTAATGCGTCTGCTCGCCGTGCGATCGACAAAGCAGAAGATGAGATGACAGAAATGTAACCATTCTGTTGGATAGCATTTTTTTTTTTTTTTTTTTTTAAAGCTGGATCGTGTTTGCGCCCCTCGCTTTTCTTTCAAACTGTGCCATTTGGTCTGAACACCCAGTAATTCTCACTTTGAGGGTATTTGTGTGATTGCTGCCATATGTGATAAGCCACTTCAGAATCCCCTTTAAGTACAGGAGCATCTAAAAAAAGAGCCACATGGAGGGTTTCAGCAGTCGTGCCCAGAATTACAGAGCGCGATTTCTTTATGCATTTCTTAAAAGAAACCAAGCGACAGCGGTGGTCTATTTAACATTGATAATGCGTACGTCTTTCTTAAATTCACTAGTTTTATTCATGGTTTTTTTTTGTGACAGGCAATGCAAATGGGGTCAGTCAGACCGTTTATCTACACGGAATGATTATGTTTTTTACGAGGCATCTGAGAATACAGATCCGTGGTATTCAGCGTTTCAACGGCCTTCTGCAGGAGGAGGCTTTCAGCTGCTCCAGTTGTCTCCCTGAAGACTCCGGACTGTAGACTAAACAGATTGGCACAGGGCTCACGGGCTAAAGAGGGGTAGCTTTGGATCTTTTATTATTCCGGGCCTCCGCCAAGTCCAGAGTAATGACGGTGATAGATGGCAACACATGTGTATCTTTACAGCCCACAAACAGGCACCCGTGTAGTTAAGTGAGGTAGCAGCGCAGTAGTAATTCAGGTTTCAGCTGTGCAAGAGAAGAAAAAAAAAAAAGAAAAGCTGGACTGTTTCCTAGCCATAATAACAGATGTAAATACAGCTTGTTAAGAGGGCATCGTCTCATCAGTTTTATGACCCTGGCGTTCCGTAGTGACGTGATTGGTCTCGTTTGAAGTCAGGTGAGGCGACGGGCCTCCGCCAGTGACCTCCCACGAAACAGAATACATGCTGTCAGATATTGCTAGTGCTCCAGACACTGACCCTGATCTGCCAACAGATATACAGCCTCCACTTCCAGTCACAGACCATTTACTCGGAGAAGGAAAACTGGTAAAACTATTACCGTATTGTCCCAAGATCACATTCTTAGATGCAGACGAGTGGAGCCCCGAGTTGACCGTTTGTATCTACAGTCATTGTTGTGATTTATCGGGTCAAAGTGTTCCACTCATAATCATCAGTGGATGAATCCGAATGCTTTTGGTGACAATTGACATCACAAAATCACAAGTATGTTATATTATGTCTTTCATATTGTGGACAGTAAAGAACAATGCAGCCTGTTGGGCTTAAGACTGTTCTGATGGATATCCGTGCGTACACTAAGAGCTAAAGAGAGAAGATGACCACGGACTTATAAAGAGAACTGATACAGCGTTGGAGGCGGCACCCCATTCATTTCTATGAAAGTTGCTCAGTGGCACATGAAGCAAAGAAAAGTTTGAATTCCGAGTATAAAAATACTTACGCCGATCTTCTGCATCCAAGGGGCCCATAGAGCAAGCACACTAGCGTTTCCTTTAACCCCGGCCCCCAGCCGCCGGGCTCATTCACATGAATGGAGCGAGGGAAATAACTCTAGATCCGGCTGATAGCGCATTTTACAACTTTTGTATGGGATGTATAGGTTTGAATAAAAGCTATTCAATTACTCGTACTTGAAAGTATATTCGCCGTCGCTGAATTACAGGCGGCTCGTCCCCTAATGTAAGTCTATGGGAAAAAGTATTTTTGGCCCCCATGGCATCACGTGACCGAGTCAGTCGTATATTATCATTGTACACTATGTAAAATTTGCTTCAAAGCCCGGCGCTCTTCCTGGGGGTTTGAATATGACCCAGATGTGTAACCTGATGTAACCATGACACCATGGTATTTGGACATGAATGTATCTTTCCATAGAGATACTGCTACGGTAGGATAAGGGGACCTTTGTGTAGCACGCTGTAACGCTCATGCTTTGCTCTCATTGGTTGTGAGAACAAACTGAGCTTGACAGCCATAGATCTCTGTAACGATGTGTGATGACGAATGATTCAGCTGGTCATACATTTTAGCTTCAGTATCAATCCTCATATATAAAATGACATATAAAAGTGATGTGTATCATTAACTTTATTAAGTCAAAAGTGGGTCACTCTAAATTATTTCTCCAGTCTAAAAAGTCCCAATCCAGTTGCCGCGGTTACATTTCCCTCTAAACTGGCTCAATCAGCCCAACTGGAGGTTTGAGTTGGACGTCGATCAGACAGAAGCCAGACATTAGATCCTGAAGAGCGAAGATCCAACAACTCTCAAACCCAAAGCTGCTGTTGACTTTTCAAATGCAGAGGAGACCTCGAAAAATAGTGTTTCACTTCTCTGTCCTCTATTTCTAATGAGCTGTAGATAATCACATGCGTTTTTTGGCAGGACGTTGGTTTTGTGAGTCAGATTCAGCAATTGAAGCAATTGAGGATGAAATCAGAGCTATCCTATTCGGACCAAAGAATAATTGTCACAGTGTGTTTTACTCACATTCTGCAGCACTGACTTGCTGCTAACGGAGGGGAATCTGTGCATGCATTCATTGCATTCAAGTGGTTCAATATCTCAATTTGAATTTCCACAATTTAATATTGTTCAATTCAGTGAAGCATAAAACATCTCGTACCACTAGGACGGACCAGCTGCTTTATCAAAGGGTTATAATCCGGGACCCTCTTTACTTTAACATCAGCTGCTTTAAAACACTAAACTCTTCATGAATGTGAATCAAAACGTTGCATGAGAACTGACAAATCAATTTATGACAAATGCAAAAGCCTTGTTTTACATCTCAGACGCCTTTTGACATTTACGTTTACATGCATCTTCTAAACTGCTGACTGGCCGACCTTTAAAACTGGAGCTGTTTGTTCCAATAAGTCGCCTCACAGCCCGTCTTCATGGAGCGTGTTCGGCTGCCTGCTGCCAGATGCGTGCACTTAGAGGTTGGACCTGATTTATATTATATTAATGTCGAGACACTATTATATATATATATATATATATATATATATATACACACACACACAGTATGTTCTTAATGTTGCCAAACGCATTGGACCACCTCAACGGGTGGCTTTGCAGAGGTTTAGAGATGAAAGGGTGTCAGAAGGGGTAATACAGTAAATCCTTCATGTCTTAGTGGAAACATCATTCCTTTTAAAATACTAAACACAAGAACTACAGCATACTGGACATTACATGTGAACCAAAAACCTCTGCCTTGCGGTTTACTTGCCCCTCACAATCTGGCTGACTGATAAAAATCAACACAAATTCCATGATGATCTACATACAGACTCTGTATAACACTATCCATCAGGCTCACACAGACAAACGTGAGATTTTAGAAAAAGGTTCCTGTTGATTTAGAGATTTTCCAGCTGTTGTAGAATTGCAAAAGAATTTGGAAGAATGAGAATTTAATACCGCCGTAACTTTGAGAAACACAAATAAAAAGTTTAACTACTTTCCATTGTGACTCGTGGTGAAAGAGTTGCAGCGCAATAGTATTCCTAAAACTGTGATCAGCTGTTGTGGCCTACCTGAGTCCTGACTGGACTTGGACTCGGAGAGACTGACGGCGGAGGCGTCTCGTGACTGGTCGATCATGCCGATGTTCACCTTGTGCTTGTAGGGGTCCAGAGCTCCGAGGAGGCCCAGGACACGGATAGCCTGTTGGAGCGCACAGCACACGGTTAGCAAATCTTCCACTGAGCGGTGTTCGCCCTCCACCGGAACACATGTCTAACAGCAGAGAACTCCTCAACAAGACGGTCAGACTTGGTCACGCTCTCAGCATTCTAAGAAAATGAGCATTCTTTTGACAGCAGTTACAAAGTGTTATGGCCTCCGTATAGTTCTGGAGCTCTGTTGAAGCAGCATATAAGGCTATGTGTCGTTTCTTTACATTCAGAGCTTCTATTGAGGCTTTTGAATGAAGATTTGAAGGTCTGTCGTCATGAAGTCATGACCCTAAATAAATGTGGAAAAAAACTGATTTTGGTTATCGGGGGTATATAAATGTGATTAATGGTGCAGTTAGATTGCTGCTAGAACACCGTTGCTGCGTGCCTCCCTTAGCGTGCAGCAAGCAGTAGAGACAACTGTTTTTTGACCGCAGTGAAAATGTTGTTTTTGAAAGACTAACAAATATGGATCGAAGCAGAATATTTAGACATGTAATATAAAACATGTGAATTTTGATAAATTATTGTCTTTTTTTCAATACATTTTTACTTTTAGACTTCACAACGCTCTGGAGTTATTGGAAATGTTTGGATCACACAAGTTGGACACAATCGTACGCAGGAATCGAATTCTATAAATAGTTCAATACTATTAATATTGGTGTATAATAGTGCAAATAGACGTGCATAGACGGCTGGAATCTGTAGTGCTGTGAATCCAAACTGAACACACTCTTTAAAGCAGTAAGCAGAGCCATCTTTTTAGGCCTACAAGCTGAACGTATGATACTCAAAAGACAGACGTTCATACGAAACCCGACAACGTACAAAAGTAAGCTAAAACTTGACATAAATGCTTGCTGTTTGTACAGGGTACATAGTCACCCTCGACTAGCAACTACCATTGGATAATGAGCCCAACTGGATTTCAGACGTATTAGATGCTGGATCCGGGGGCGAGAAATGCCAGAGCATCATACTGTCGCCTCATACTGTCTGCATACACGTGATTACAATTTACCAGTCAAGTCAATGCAACTACAGAGACCTATATTTGTTTAGTGTACGTTGACAGGGAGGGTGTCTGGCCTCAGAATGACGGAGTTGGTTTCACATTGCTATGAAGACAACCGTGGGGTAAAAATGGGACAAGAAGTGGCGTACCTCTCTCCTGATGCCCTGGTTCTGTTCCGTCTTGAGGAAGTTGAGCAGCACATCCAGAAGGGAGGGGTACTTGCGGTAGGGCTCCACCACATAACCTGTACTAGCCACCTGCTGGCCCAGTGTCCACAGCGCCACCTGGTGGAAAGCATGAAGTATAATGTTTGGGATACACTTTTCTTTGCATTGTTACTTCACCATCCTTGTAATAAAATGGAACTATTTAAATAACAATGCAACAGTTACTTTCGTTTGATTTTGATGTAATCTTATTGTACACTATATTCCGTGTAAATAGGTGGAAAAGAACATTACAGCCATTAATCCTGCAGGTCATTGGTTACTACTTTTGAATTATCCTCTCTGTGTAAGCTCCTGGCACACACTCCTGTTTAAACAGGAAATACCAGACGCACAATACTTGTCCATCCTGCTATGTAAACTGAAAGTAGGTGCGTATTGTAGGCGGACACTGATTTTCTTGGCGTACCTGTCGTTTGGCCAATGAGGAGGAGTCCTGCAGCATGTCCATGATGATTGGAAAAAGCTCGTCCATCCACTTCCTCATCTCCAGGCCACTCACCTGACACAGGTAGGCACAGGTGAAGTAAACAACACCACACTGTCCAATTGTACGTCACTAAGACCTTCTAACATCTGAAAGGGCGGGAATAATTACTTTTTACATTAAAATGACAAGTAATATAAATGAACAGTTTCAATCGGACCATATCAAACCACAGTCCTTATGTTTAATTATTATGATGGTATGGTATGTGTTTTACATAGACTTCTCTAAGTTGGGTCGGCTTCATTAGGGTAGAGGGGGTGTTTTGCTGCAACATTGACTACAGTCTCTTTTGTGAACACATTTTCGAACTCTAAACATAGTGGCTTAAAACTTACAAAGCATGCAAGTTGGCTTGGCATTTCATGGCTGTCGTCTGAACTCCCTACGTTTTGTCGCGTCTCCCTGTGCTGCTTCCCGAGCAGCTGGGCGTCTGTCTCTTCCTGCGCTAAGTCACCCGTGAAGACTCGGTCTACCTGAGCACCTCCTGCACTCTGTCTGAACTGCAGAGTCTGCCTGCCTTTAATCATGCTTTCCTGACTCCTGTGCGGGGACCATCGAATCACGTGGACGGGGGGGGAGCAATGCACAGATCCATGGGCGGGGATCTACCCTGAACTTTCCACCTCAGAAAAGGACAAGCTCAGAATGCTTGCATTAAAACTGTGTCAGCGAGAGATAATGTGCACAAGGGGGAAAAAAAGAAAACTTCTGCTCGGATTTACTGGGTTTCAATCAGCAGCAGCTAGAGAATGAATATGATACACCGGCTAATAGTGTCCTCTTACAACTTGGAGAAATTGAAGCACTCAGCCTTACCTGAGCCAACTCGCCGATGGTCGCAAGGACACTAATGACCACTCCAGGGTTGGGGTCTGGGTCTTTCAGCTTGAGGATGAGAGCCTGCAAATGAAAAAGGTAACGTGGTCACTTAATGTACCAAAGAGCTCTCCATAATTTTAATAATCTGAAAAACAATCCTTGAAGAGCTTCAGGAAATTAAATTGTAAAAGAGTCCTCCACAGACTTTGCATTGGACCCCTATAACATTTTTTTATTTGAACCATTCTTCTCTCTCTTCAAAACCTGGCGGCTACATGACCCACAATGCAACTCTCAACACACTTTGATGTGTGAAGTCTACCGAGTACACACGCTCCACTTAAGTAACAGCCCGGTTTACATTCATACACACCAACACCTTCACAGTGGAGAGTGGCAGTGGTGTACCTTGAGGATGGGCTCCATATATGGCCGTATGAGGCGCGGGGCGTTGGACACCAGATGACCAAGCATACGAGCACTCTGCTCTTTGTTCCTGCCGACACCGCTGTGCTCCAGCTCTGTTAAGATCTGCAACAGGATTCAGAAAAGAGTTAAGTGAGGAGGCTTCTCTATCTGGAGTGAATCCTAAAGGTTAATGCAAGGTGTACATAATGGTGTCTTTAAACAACAAACCTTCAGTAGGTCTAATAGAGGACTACTGTGGATGTTTAAACTGTGAACAATACCACGGCCTTTGCTGCCATCTAAAGGTGTCCAATTGAAATAACAGACAAGTAATATTTTCAAGAAGAACATTTATCTACATATCTGTGCATGATGATACAAATATAAATATTGTATTTGTATTTAACACCATTATTTTTTTTTTAACATCCTCTTTGATGTTAATTTAAAAATAGATATCATTTCTCAAATGTCTTGGAGAGAATGTTTTCATCATTTCCAGCACAAAATAATAATAATAATCATCATCCATTTAAAATGTGATTAAAAACCTCTATGTGGAAATGTATTGAGTTCAACATATTTCAAATTTGTAGCATTAGTCTTTAGGAATGAGGGTTTTGTCTTTCATGCCCACTGGACAGACTGTCACCCCGACCTGATGTTCACAAATGACAATTTGTCACTTGTGCTACAGCTGTTAAACATCTGGCTGCTCCGTGTGAGCCATCTGCTGTGCCTCTCCTACCTGGATGAGCATCTTGCGTAGGAAGGGCATGACAAAGGCGGGGTTCATACTGCTGAGGCGCCCGATTGTGCAGATGGCCAGCTCTCTGATCTCAAACACCTCGTCGTTCAGCGCAACGAACAGCGCCTGCAAGTTCTCCGCCTGGGCGAGGTGAGCGTCGAAGCGCTCATCGAGAGATGCCAGCACACAGTATCGAATGTCTGGATCTGAAGGGGGGGGGACAGGGACAAGAAAAAGACAGACATTTTGACTCTCAACCTCCAATGCAACATTTCTTATAATCAAATGCCGATTCTTGCATAATTGAGTTCCCATCACTTTCAGAGACATCATAACCAATTTCAAAATAAAACGAAGCTCAATAAATCCACATGCTACTGCCGTCCCCTTCCTCCCCTTGTTGTATTCTTTCATGCGTTACCTGGGTCGGTGATGCCAACAACTAACAGCTTGCTGAGCACATCCGCAACAACCTGCACGGCGGTCTGGCTGACAACATGGCCGCTGATCATGTGGATGGAGGGCGTGAGGAGGCGGGAGCAGGTCCGAGCGGCCTCCATCCGGATCTCCTTGTGCTCACTGTTCAGGAAGTGATCGGCACAGTGGCGCACAAACTGGGTGAGGGAGTGTCCTGGAGAAAGAACGGAGAGTTAGAATGATCCCTGAAATGGGGAGATTTGGCATTACAGCCATTTTTTGGTTTAACTGTAGTTCAGGACGAGTCGGGGTAGAAATACAGGTAATCATAAACCATGTTAGGTTTTACTACACTGAATGCATGTATACAGCTTCCATTTCAATTAGTTTGGGGTTACAAAACTAAACTCTGAAGAGGTCTGGATGTGTGTGCTGCAGTGGGAGTTGGTCAACAACTTGTTTTTAAAAGAAGAGCCAGAAATGTTCCATTACTCGTAACATCTGTGCAGTAAAGGGTGCACAGAAAGGCAAACCCACCCCACAGTCCACTACAGGATGACAACATAAGACTTTAAGAAGCGATTGTTTTACCCTGGGCTGCTGTATGATCCTGTGGTATGCTGCCTCAAACCCCCATGGGTCCAATCCAGAAAACAGCTGGACGTAGCATTCAATACAACCACTCCAGCGGTTCACTTAATCATTTCTTACAGACTACGTGCACCCCCCCCCCCCCCACCCCCCCACCCCCCCCCCCACCCGTGTGGGTCCATACCCGATGGTTTATGCCTCTTCAATTTAAAACCTTTTTTCCCCAATTCTACTGAATGTGCAGTCCAATCCGAGGAGTCATGTCCATCTGTTATTTCTTCTCATGCTTTAGGATTAATTTAAGGGCTGTAATGCCCATATCTAAAAATAATGATTTTCTTCTACTGACTGAACCAAAGATCACTGGTGTTTGGTGTGTTCGAACTGAACTGGGGGTCTGGACATGTTTTTCAATCTGTGGACTTTCCTTGGCTGAGTTTCTTAAGAAATAAGCATTAAAGAATCAAATGATAGTCCTGCTATGAAGCTGTGTCTCGTGCAAGGTTCTTGCCTTCAAATTCAAAGCTTCCCAGTGTGCGTAGGGCAAGTGTGATGCTGCCTACGTCGCTGGCCTCGGGGATGTTTGTGAGGCTTGGCGAGGCCAGCTGGTGAGCCAGGCCTTTGGGCATGCCGGGGTGACGCAGCGGCTTGTGCATCAGCACCAGGGAGAGCATCTTCAGCAGGCCGTCCTGGATGTCCTTCTTCAACTGGGGGATCTGACGGCTCAGGTCGTACAGCACCGCTGTCAGCGCAGGACTAAACGATCCGGGACGAAAAGGACAAACAACCCAATATCATCATAGTTGTCATCTTAAGATGAGGACAAAGAAGCGTGTTGTGGTGTGTGTATCGCCACATGGAGCTTTAAACATAAGTGAACAAGCCATATAAGACAAAGTCTGGATTTAAACCCATCTACTTGTTGTTAGTTCAATCATTCGGCGTCATGGAGAGAGCAGTCTGTCCTACCTGAGGCCCACAGCCAGCATGGGCTCCAGCAGCTCCTTGATGTCTGGTTGGATGCTGGGACCCATGGCTCTGGAAAGCATGCTGATGCAGGTGAACACTGTGGCGTCCACCTGCATGGTCTTCTGCCTCCTGCAAGGAAGAAAACATGAGCTCACGGCAAGTCTCTCTTCATTTCATAAACAATATCCCAATATTATTATTTAAAAACAGGTCTACCATATCTCAAAATGAAGAAATATAATTGGCAGTATAGAGAGACTACAAGCTGCTAGAGCCATCATGTCATGTATTAAATGACTGACTTGTGTGCAAAGTCCTTGAGCGGCAGGGCGGCCTTGATGATCTCAAGGATCCTCGTGAGGTACGGCTGGATTTCTGTCCTGACGGCCACCACCAGCAGTCCCAGAGCCTGGAAGGCCGCCGTCCTCTCCTTCTCCTTCTTCAGACAGGCCAGCAGGTAGCCCATAGTGTCCGACAGGTACTGGTCTAAGCAGTGGATGGAAGCACCACAGTGCAAATGGTTAAACACAGATAAGTGTAGGCTGCGACACATAACTGACTAGGGGGAAACTATGAGCAATTTATCCCGGCAGAGCTCATTGATATTAGGACCGATCTTGTCAAAGCCCAGTGGATATATAGTGACGGGAAAGAATGCATGGCTGCGTGTTACTTTACTAAAGATTAAAATGGATCTTGGGTTACATTCAAACATTAACTTGTCTTACCTGTAAAGGTATTTGGCTGGAAGGCAGCCAGGCGTGGAAGCAGGTTGAGGGTGGTCATCTGGATTAGAGGGTTCTTACTGGTCCTGTATTTCAGCACCCACCGACACACCTGGACAAAAGCACATAATACAAGCGTGTCAACTAAGATTTACCGGGTGCTAAAGCAGCAGCGCTGGCCTCGTGCTGTTCACCTTATACACATACTCTTTCCACATATACTTTTTTTTTTTGAGATGGCACATAAATACAATGTTTTTCAAACAAAAAACATTTGCCAAGACCCGGGTAAAAGTGTAGAGATGCAAGGGTTGATATGCATTAAAGAAGCATCATAATTATGCTGTACTTAAATCGCCATCACAGCTATTAACAGCTTGATAATCTTCTCATTTTCTGTTGTGGGGGGTAGTAAAATGTTTATGGGCCTCATTTTGGCACTATTATGAGGACGTTATCGTTATTTCTATCACTTGAATTACTTGGGAAATTGTAAAATGCCATGGCTTGGTATGCATCTCTTCTTAAGCCCACAACATCAATTCACCAACACAATGATCGTCAGATGAAGCAATTACCAAAACAGCTTTTCTGGGGAAAAGCCAGACCTGTTCTGTGAGACCTACCTGGTCGAATCGCTCCTCCATCAACTCGCGGCAGTACCGGCTCTCCACCAGCGAGCTCTTGGCGGGCGCCGGCGTGGCTCCGAAGCTGAGGAAGCCCTGCGGCGTGCTGTAGCCCAGCAGGCCCAGGAGGGCGTTGGACTGCTGGGGCTGCACCGACTGGAAGCTGGTGAAGGGCGTGATGTGCCGGGGCTTGGCTCCGAATCCCATCATCTCCTTGCAGTACTTATCGTGGACCAGCTGCTGCTGCGTGATCTCCTCCATCTCCTCGCGCATGCGCTGTCATAGAGACGAGACGGTTGAGATGAAGGTTTCGCTTTGCGGATGCGAGAAACGTTTCCACAGTGAACACGGCTTCCTCACCTCTCCCTCCATGCTGCTGATGCGGACCAGCTCATTCAGGATCAGGAGAGCCCCGTGGACCCTGTCGTCGCGATTCATCCCTTTCTCTTTGGCCAAAGTCTCATCGAAGCCTTTCTCTGCTTCCTCGAAGGTTTGCTGTTACAGAAAAGACGAACACTCGTGTTGTCTGATACAAGGACAAAGGCTTTATTCAAGCAAATGCATGCAGGGACGTTACTGCGATGTCTTACTTTGTACCACTGCGGTTTCTGCATTTCCTTGGTCTCCCTCTGTGTGGTGAGGATGAGAGAGGCTCGCAGTGCAGAGACAGCCCCTTCCCGGATGGCCTGCTTGGGGTCCCACACTGCGTAGAAGATGTTGTCAAAGAAGGGCTGCACTTGCTGAAAGAAGAAGGTGGGCGCGCTCACAGCCAGCTCCCTCAACACCAACACCTGGAGAGGACAGGAAAGCATTTCACAGCTGGTCATTGATTGCCGTTCTTGGGTCTTTCCAGTGTAAAATATGTGTAAATATTGTGCTTTGAGACATCACTCAGCAATTAATATCAACCCTTAGAATTAAAAAAAAAAAAAGTGCTACTGGAAATAAATTGTGTGTGTATTGTTCCATCATCATCTTAAATTTGTTGTTACAACAATGTTATATTTGGTTGCTAAAATGATGTGTCCATTCACCATCAAACCATCAACTCAGAGACGATGTGGTAAAGAGAGCGTGAGAGATTAATGTGTTCGGAGGAAACTGTGCCACTTAAATAAAAGTACTCTAGAAATATTTGTGATTATGACCACTACTATGATGAGCATAAATGCTTAACGTGACATAAAAAATATGCTTTTAACGCGGGCTCCACCTTGCTCACGTCACGTTATGACTGGGTTGTTAACATACATGGCAAGAGTGTCTTCTAATTCGAGCTGCACTTGTTAACTGTATAGAAAATGCACTTGTTTTATCAACTCAAGCCACACAATCTGCATTTACACATTCAGCATCAAAGCTCACTGACATCCGAAAGCCTCACTCTGCCCCGTTATTTGGCAGGAAATTGAACAATCGAGCTTGACCAAACAAATCAAAAATTTTACAGGTTAATAGAAGTATTCATGTTGATTATTTTGGTCGCCTCAAACATTTTCATTCTTCCCGTTGATGTCGGCACAGAGTCAGCATGAATAGCTGCCCACAAAACCATCAGCGATCATTTCCCTTTAGAGGGGGCAAGATCCTGACAATCATTCTTGTATGATCTGAAAATGTATTCCACGTGTTTGAAAATTGGCAAAAATCATGTACCTGTATTAAATATAAAAATGTTGGAATGTAAATAAAGGGGTAATTTCCTCCTTCACTAGCAAAGTTCAACACTGTCTCCTGAACAGCAATGAGTGTGTTCTCGACCATAATGAGCTTAGTGCTGCTTTACAAAGTAAAAACGGGTCAATGGGACAATCTTGAGTCAAACTGTCTTCAGCCCTCATCTCCACCACACATACTGTAAACACACCACCAAGAAGTAGCTTTATTTCAACAACAAACAACACAGCCCCTGCCGTCTGTGAGTCACTTACTGCAGCATGGCGTCGGCCCTCATTTCTGTCTGCTCCCAGCCACTCCAGGGCCCTCTTCACCTCAAACTCCACATACTCTGCAGTGAAGGTGTCCCCTGCCATAGACAGGTGGCCCATGGCTTTAGAGGCCATCTCCATCACCACAGGGTCGCTGGACGGGAGCAGGTTGCGCAGGTAATTGGCAAAGCGGCTGATCCTGGTGGCATTGCCTCCCTCCACTCCGATCAGACTCACTGGAACACAGGATTGAGTCTCAGTAATATGCTGTTTCACACATAATGTGTACTGTATTGCACATCTTCAGGTGACATACATCCAGGACAGTCACTTATCTCTGGAGAATTCCACCAGATCGTCGGTAAATCAAAAGTTACATTTAATAAAGTGAAATAAAGCATGTCGATGTTTACGGCTTACCGATGGCGAGAATCCCTCCTTTCTTCTCATTCACATCAGAGCTGGATACCAGCTCAAATATGTGATGGTTCAACTCATCGTAGAATGTAGTGGCTTCATCTTGGCTTAACTGTGGAAGGCACAAAAAATGTGTGTTGAAAAAGCATAATTGATGAATTGTACAATGAAGTAAAAAAAGAAAACTAGGTGTCTAAAAAGTCTTCATATCCACAATGAATCAGTGTAAACAGCTGATCACTCAGCTGTGGGCAACAACAGTATATTGTAATCATATCCTCGTGGCAGGTTTCTATTACATCCATGTTTACTTTTATGTTTTTACCTCTCGGAGTTCTGTGGTCACATAGTGCTGCAGCTCTTTGGCAGATTTTGCTCTGGTGTCTTCATTTCGATTCTTCAGCCCACTGATAAACTGCTGCAGCACAGTGGCTGTGCCTGACATGATCACCATTTGGATGGCTTAATCTGCAAGGAGACATATAACGTGGATTTATGCCTTCGCTAACACGTCCTGGGTCGTCAAAGGAAATGCAACAAAGACAAAGAATAACAAGTTCAAAGACCATACTTGGAAAGAGAGTATATCCGTCCTGAGTTGTTTACACAGGTCAATGTTGTTGTTAGCTGACGTTGCAGCAAGCTAACGCGTCTGGTTAGCTTCAGAAACCTTACTGATTAACTCAACATACCAAACAGAGACATTACACGAAACTAGAAAAAGTATATCCTGTACAATACTAAGAGTTAGTACAACACTGACACGTCTAAGTAGTGTGTCGTTATGTTATGTCACGTAGGTTACAGGCTAACACAGAGCCTCATGAGTGTATCATGCTGGTTTTGTTTAGCTAACGTTAGCTACTGCTAAGGTTAAGCTATCTACTGTAGCGAAGTGTTAGCAAGATAGTAACGTCACTTTGAACCACTTACGTGTTTCTCTTATATGTGTCGGCCACTCAATTGCTATTCTGCTCTTGCAGAATATCTCTCATTGCACGACTACCTAGCTAGCGCAGAGAAATGTTAGCTAAGTTAGGCTGGGCCGTCTGCAGCAGGGTACGTGCGGAAAACTTCACAAGCGCTGTGTTGCGTCGAGTGGCCTGCGCAGAGCTGAACGCATGTAGCGCAGATGTCCTTGAGTAAAGTACAGTTTTGAGACACCTTACTGGAACATTTTGTATTTGTAAATTTGTAATACTTTACACTTTATTCACATACATTCCAGAGAGGGACAAACGGATATTCCCAATGAGAAATATTGTACGTTTCACTCACATACTTTGTATGAAAGTTAACTCACTACCTGAAAGTGTCATTGCTAAAATAAAAATGTCAGACTTGCCAATTACGACAACTGGTTACTGCTTATTTAATCTGTTTGGGAAAGTTCACGATTAAAGCACAATATCAATTTAAGCGACTTAAAATGGGCCCTGCTCTATTATTTCATCTTAAAGCCGTATGCTGTAGCCTCCTTTAAATGTGCCGACAACAGCTCAGTCTGTGGGGGACTTGGCTTAGGAACCAGAGTGTGGCCCAGTTCAAGTCCAATACGGACCACGTTACGGACTGTGGTGGACTGGTAGCTGGAGACGTGTCAGTCCAACTGAACCCCTGACTGCTTGGGGCTGCTGACTATAACCCTAACCCTCAGCAGCCCCGGCCATACCTCTGGCATCTCACTCTGGCATCTGGCAATATGTGTCTGTATTTCCCATGTGTGTGTATGTGTGTAATAAGAAAAAATAACAGCGAAACAAATAAAATCCTCAAGAGGGACTAATAAAGTTCTTCTTCTTCTTCTTCTTAAAATCTGAACAATTTAAGATGTTCATAGTTATTTTGTGTTTACATATCGCATACACTGTATAAACTACCACACACACCTGAGAGAGTAGGAGGAATAGATCACTCACTGGGGCTTTTTTTCAACCCAGGGTCCCCCAGCAGTTTAATGTGGCCCTGCTAATATTTCTGTGTCTCTATGTTACATTTGGAGGAAAACCTAAACTTAGACAAGGACAACGAATGAGATGAGATGAGATCAACCCCTTAAAGATAACATCCAACAGAACTGAAGAGACTGAAGAAGCTGTGCAACAAACTGAGGCACAGCGAATGAACGTGCAATCAGGTTTTTACTGTCATATGTTTGACAAATTATTCATTATACACGATGTAGTTCTTAGTTTGCTGTCTTCTGGTTGTCATCCATAAAAAAGACTTAAAAGTAGAAAGAAAAGAAAATATGGAAAAAAACTAACTTTCATAAACAATAAAATGAATACATAAAAATCATATAACTATAAAGTTCAAAAGCATCACCTGATTACCCAAAATCTTACAGATATTTGCAGTTAAGCTCAGTTACTGTAATCTGTCAAGAGTAGAGGATTCAGAAAAGATGAGAATGAATTGAGACGACATTACTTCTCCACATTCATTATATGTAATGATAATACAACCATGTCAAAAGCAACATGTTTGAGTATTACAAGCATGCGAGAAGTGTACAAACTAAATGGCATTGAGCTTCTGCGTAAGACATGGAACAAAATATGCCAGCATTAAATTAATTATGGGTGATGTTTATGTGTGGTTGTTTCTTTTTTCTTTTTCTTCTTCACGGTGTAAATAATCTTCAGCCTCAGGGGGGAGACATTGTCCAGGTAAACATCCAGCTTGTATGACTGAGAGGGAAATATTGGATTGCATGAAGCTCTGACCAGTGACATTTACCACAGTGCAACACACCAATTAGACTCTTGTTTTTCAGTTGTAGGAAATTAGACCCCAAAGGTCAAAAGCATTTGAACCATAATTACCATCTTCTTTTACATCACCCTCATCATTAGGTTGAGGTCGTGGTGTAATGGATGTTTCCTCTGGTAAGCAAACATTTCCCTCTCTCATTTAGTGACTCAGGTATACCAGTGGTTCCCAGTCTGAGGTCCGGTGGTCCTTTAGGACAGTGATTCTTAACCATGGGGCCGCGAACGCCACCTACACACATGCAGCCACTTGACTTCAACGCACACATAAAAAACACTCGAGTACCATGAATGCATGCACACTCACAGCCACAAAGGGCTCTTGTCCTGACAGGCAGCCGGCCTCCTCTGCTCAGTGACAGACAGGACGTTGTGGGAGTCCGAGGCTTTGATTCCTCCTCCTGCCGTCTCTCCTGTTTATTTTCTGCCATGCCTCCTCACTCAGCCGTGCGTTTGAAATATTCCCCCTATGACGGAGCCTCTCGTTCTGGCTAGATCGAAGGAGGAGAGAGTGGAGGGGGGGAGAAAAAGGTGGGGGCGTCTCTCATCCCCTACCTGGCCACAGCCCAGAGCTGGGTCCCGGCCTTACCCAACTGCACGGGAAAACACGCCTGTGGATGTGTTCAGTATCCAATCCAGGTCCAATAAGACGGCTTTGGGAGCAAAACATGGTGATGGTAGTCCTACCATTTGGGGTTGGCTACCATGAAGGTGTCCTGCTATTGCTGTATCTGAAAGACATTCTTTTTCTGATAATTTTTTCGACAATGAATTTAATTGTTGAAGGATATTGACTAAGTACAATGAATACTAGTTGCTGTTAAATAGAGATACCATATGTAATAATGGTATTGATTACAAGCTATAGGTCCACAGCAAAAACCACAACACATATTCAAATAGAATATTTGCACTTTCATTTTTTACGCTTTCAAGTTTTTGACCAACAGATCTCGGCCGCAATAATTTTTTTTACATCCATGCTAATTTAACATTAATGTCGTATAGTTCAGACAATAATTATGAACAGGCAAGTTGATTCAAAAAACACAAACTTCAAGATACCTCAACATAATGTAGCTACCTCATAGCTACAATTGCCCGCCACCCTGGCTGGCAGTTATATGCCGTTCAGCTAATCAATAAAGGAGCCATGCATTATTTGTTTGCATCTGCTTTAACTAATCATATAACATTGTATAAACTAGCTAATCTAGACTTCTACTGTATGGTGAGATTTAGGCTTACAATGTAGGTTTGCCATCTTGGAGTAAGGCTCCCAAGTGGGGATAACAGGAGGTTTCCCATTCCTCCCATTGTGCAGACATTGCATGAATGCAGCATAAAGCCCAACCAGAACACAATGCATATATGGATAGCTATGGTACTACCATCGTGGTCAAGCAAAAGTGGTACCAACAGCAGTCTGTTGGATGTTTGGTCGAAGAGGAGATGATCACTGATATGTGAATCTCCAAGATCCATAATGTTTCAATAAATAATAATATCTTCTTCACGGATAGAGGTGGGTCCAAACATAACGGTCGCGGCAGAATTAAAGGATGCGATCGTCTGGCTGAAGTGAACCAGCACAGCTGAAAATGTGCATAGTGGCACGGAGACGCTGGGGTGTGCAATTAGCTAATGCAACTGGGCAGCCATTTTGGGTCGAAACCAAGTCTGCAGAAGGGGAAGCCATGGTGATGCTGCACTTTCTCGTCACAGTGCTTAGTTTGTCTTCTGGCACGGTGCCCAGCTCACTGACTTAGGAAGGGCAGCTACACACACACACACACACACACACACACACACACACACACACACACACACACACAGAGTCAGCCTATTGATCACGTTTCCTTCCCTTGGTGGGACGTATGGATCAAACACTAATCGATGAATCACAGTGCAGGGAAACCTAAGGCCGGGTTATGGAGATGAGGGTCCTCTCTGACACTGAGTCCCTGACTGTACATCAGAAGGTCCTTAAATCAGGCAGTCTAACAGTGAACACTGGTGCCTCGGGTTTACAGAGGTGTTGGTGTTTCCATGGAGACGTTGCTCATCATTTCTACTACTGTCTTAGGTAATGGTGAGATTCAGAGAGGAGACAGCAGAGCGCTTTTACGGTGAATTGAACGAGTCAATTTCACATCAAAATGTATCTCATTACACATCTACCAGCAGAGGAAGCCCACAGCTACGGAATACAAAATCAGCTCAACGCTGGCGACCACATCGCTCGGAGTCAGACAGGTTTTCCATTCATCTGCAGCGGCGTGGTCGTTCGCAGTGGACTAATTTTTCTAATGGACTCTGGCGAGCCCCTGCCAACGAGCATGCTGGGAATGAATGAATGGCATCCATTAGATAAAATGGGCGTCTGGAAATTGTGGCCGGTCCGCAGAAGCGAGCAGGGAGCTGGGGGGGAGCAGATGGATGGAGAGGTCTCGTAAACCAACTAAGAGTAATGGAAGCTGGCTCGCTATCGCTCTCTGATTGCCCTGCCGTCAGCATGGCCTGTGAACACTTCACAGCTGGTTAAAAACACAATGATTGACACAATGACACGTTGCATTTGACATTAACATTTTTCAATTTTTGGGGCTTTAGAATATTCCGTATGACCTTGATTCTACTTTCATCTTACCACGTGCTTGTGTGGCTACATTAAATCCACTCTAGGCAATATATAGTCACCATGTGTGGCGCGAGGAAGTGAGGGGATTTTATCTGGGTCCTTATCTGTAATGAAGCAGAGACAGTCTACATGGGGTTCCTCACTGACACTCCTTTATCTTTAACTCAACCTTATCGGTGGCAATCCATTCAGATAGAGGACGGCTACTGATGATGGTGGCAAACCTCATGGACCATAAGGCTGACATTTTTACTGGAACACAGAAAGCATGTTTGGGTGTGAGAGACACATGAGTCCGCCACAATGCACCCAGTTGTTTTTCACGCTGTTGACACCAACATGAAATCTTTTGGCTCTGTTTAAACTGCAGACTTTCTGACTAAAAGAGAAAGCTGTAGAGAGAGAGGGGGGGGGGGGGGGAGTGGGAGAGGCTCCACAGGGCATTGAACCATCTGACATTCCAGTTAAATGCACAGGGATAAAACCAGGTGTGAAACCACCTCTCCTGTTTAGACTTGACGCCGCAAAGCAGAGGGCCATCTGGCAAACTGTCAGACAGCTAAACACCGTCCGATTGCTGAAGCTCTTCTGCCTCTGCTGTTTGTCTCTGGAGGGCGGTGCTGCAATTGGAGGAATTTAATGTGGCACTAAAAAAACAGCCAATTTACCCCGAAACTTTCCATCTAGCTCGTCTGTAAGCATACAGTACGGATAACGACTATTATTGGAAGTATTTGGAAATAAAATGATATATTATTCAAGATGGACGCATGTGAAACTGGCTCAGCACTACTTGCATCGATGCCTAATATTCAGCCTGCAGTGCTGCAGTGCAATGCCTAAAACAAACACATGTTGAGAGTGACCGTACCTTGTCTGCAAAACGAATCAACTTGTGACGGTGTAATAGCTCCAGGATAGTTTTAAAATGTGCAGAACAACAAAATTGAAAAAGCATTTTTTTAATGCAAATGCAGTGAGTTGCTTTATCCATTTTGTATATGGCAGTTCAACAAGGACCTGATGAAATTCCCACAGTTTCTCAGACACATAAGCAATGTAAATGTCTGCCCTTATGGCGAGAATAATGGAATAAAGACAGAAGTAAATCCATCTGATAATGGTCTCTTTTTCTACAAGATGATTAGCATAAGAAACAATTAATACAGACCCTAAAACTATGCAGATTGTACTCTCGCTGCTCTGTTTCATAGAACAGAGGAAGGCTTAAAGCCTGTCCTTCATATTTACATTTTCCTTGGCATGCATAGACCTCCCTGCTCCTCTTTGTGTACATCTTTCACACACAAACTCTATGTATGACGCCCGACAGTGAACATGTGTTCAGCCCGTGTTTGACCGTTCAAGTCAGACTTGTTGGTATTAAAAAAATAATAAAATCCCTATTTACTGATGTTCAACCAAAGTCAACTGTAGTCCATACACGTCACGGTTAGCCATTTATTGTATGTTCAAACAGGACATCACTTTGTTGTCCAGTGATTTCACCGGGATCTGTCTGCAGGGTTTCCTGTCATCCAGTGGTCATCTCAGCCTCCATTGGCTGCTATAGGTTCTACTCCTATAAATCAATTAGTTTTATGATTTTCCATTATTGTTCACTTGTAGTGTTCTTTGTAGTAACACCCAGTTTGTGATACTGCGAATGGTGGGGCTGTCATCAGTGGGCAGCAGGCTCAATCACCACTGTGTTTCCTAAAAGTCAACGGACAGTGACTTGACAGACATTTATTTAAATGAAAATCTTTGCGGATTATTACTTTAAGTATCTTTGCAAATGAGAAGAGTGGGTTCTGTGACATAGGGGGCTAACACCTGGGTATGGTATAGTCAACGTCAATATAGTTCAGACCAAGGTATGGAGATTGTGAAGCCAGGACGGGTAACCTGTGTTGACCCAATCAAACCGGTATCAAACATGTTTTTTCCACAGTCCTTGCTTCAATATAAAAGGGGTGATAGGTTGAAGGAAACCAGACCCAGTTTTGGCTTCAGGTTATTTTATCAGAGGGGGTCCTGGATCCTCCAGGGGTCCTTTAGAGGGCTTCTGTTAAACTTTCTCTTCAAAATTGTGTCTCTGTACTATTTATGCACATGACAACGTAAATATGTTCTTATAGTTATAGTTTACGGACTTAAATATAATGCACGTGGATTGGTATCTCTGCATAGAATAGGGAGGATGTCAGGAGTATGTTCACATCCTGATCGGGACATGAAGTTAGATGTGCCACCCTTAACAATTTCAAGGGACTTTGTTTGTCTTTGACACAATGTGGTTTGGAACCCACCTGGTCCAGGCTGTAATGAGAAGTCCACCGATGCGTCTAATCTCTTGCCTCGTTCTGATATTACTCACATAGCGATCTATGTGCGGATTTGTGCATGAATACAAATAATGCAATACACAGCCTCTAATGACTTGCATTTCCCAAGGTAAGCACGTCACCGGATGAGTTTAACCCCCCCAGCCGGGTCTGACCGAGACACCGGGAGACAGCAGAGAGAGAGGGCAAGGAAACTGGACACAGTGTCTGTGGTCAGAGGCAGATAGATGCCAGGCAGGCAAAGGCTCTGTCCTCTGTTCTCATGCTGTTACCTGATAAAAAAGGGACTGGAATGTCTCAGCCTATGTGTATACTTTGTGCGCCTGTGTGTTGCATGTTGTGGGAGTGTGCTTGAACATTATCTATAAGATAAGAGCGATGTAAAACACAACATACCGAATGGGCAGACTGTCAGGATGAAGGATGTCGAAACAGAGCACACAATTGGATGCCAAGACGCTGAATAACTTCTGCAGGAGTGGTGCATTATTTATGTGGCACGTATTGCAAGGTATCACTTACATGGCTGGAACACAAGCCCAAAGGTTGGATTGGGTTTTTCCGATACCGCACTGCACAGTGATTCTCCGACTGACCGTGATGCAGTGATACACAGGGGTGCAGCGACGCAGCTGCTCCTCTGTGAAGTGCAGCCCCCGGGCCTTTGCATACAATTTGGCTGCTAATGTTGCATCTCGGGTTACACCTCTTTATTTCCAACGACACACGTCTGAATACACTCAAATCTTTCCAGCTGCGATGGCATGAGCCATCAACATAAGTATAGCTTATCCAAATAGATTATAATAAAAGAATCCATCTGGATCCAACACCGTCATAACTACGGGTTTTTTTCTTTTGAGGCCAAGAAAGACATTGCTGAGAGCCAGTATTTCCTGATGATATTTGACATTTTCAAATGTGACCTTTCTCTTGCCATATATTATCTAAAATAGACGGACTAGCTTTGCACAGACTGTAAAAAGGTGCTACAAGACGGCACGGTCATCAAGTGGACGAACTAAGGGTGCAAAATTGAAAAAGTCCAAGAAATGTAATACACAGTGTTTTTTTTCACTACACCTTCTCCATGTCAGCCAGTAAACTCCTCCGAGGGAAGGTTGATGTTTTTGCTCCCCAGCTCCTCTTTATGTCCTGCTGTAATTACATCTGCCTACACTTTGATTCACAAAGGAGCCTATGAAATGTCGTCTTTCAGTCCAATTCTTGTTAAAGCGTGCTTACTCTCTGGGGCCTTTTGTGTTGAAATATTTGTAGGAGGAGGAGCGCCGGGGGGGGGGGGGGGGGGGGGTACGTGATAATTCACGTGCTCTGGCAAGTTTCACGTTATGAGAGATGCTACAATATTAGTATTTTGTGTCCACAGAGAGAGACAACTGATCATTTTAACGGGGCTCGATGTTTGTCTCAAGGACGTTTTCCTGATACAGAAAATGATGAAGCTAAAAAATGCCCCCGATACGTTTTTGAACACTACATGGTTTATACGCTCTGAAGGAAAATAAACTTCATAAACAACGTTTGCATAAATTGGGTACTGAATCAATAGTTGCAAATGTACAGCAGTCTCTAAAAACATTTTTTAATTTAGAGTTGAGTTGATAAAGTTAAATGGAACCAACAATACTTGACATGCAGCTTCTAGATCAGCGGTTCCCAAATTTTTTAGGCCACGCACCCCCTTCTACATCCCGACTGGGTTCACGCACCCCCAATCCCCCACACCTTAAAAAAAAAAGAAGCAACAGAGCCTATTTATAGCCGCATAACAATCGGACCAATGAGAGAACAGTTTGCTCGCGCGTGGCGTTTGTTTACAATATTTAGTCTGCTGTTAAATGTTGCAGTGTGAACACAAACCGAACAAAGGGGCAACTGCAACATTGTATCATATTAATCCCTGAATCGGAACAAAGCAAACGAACTGAAGGTGTGAAAACGCCCTGAAACACTGCAACAAAGTTTCAATAACTTTCAGTTACACAAGGCGTCACTTTGAAAGAGCAATAAGGATGGCGAGGACACACGCACAGGCTCAGAGGCAGATTGCATCACATTTAATTTACAATTAACCATGCATAGAATGAGACTGCAGTTGTTTTGGGCTGTTCTGTAACTCCTCCAATTTCGATATAAAAAATGTAAGGGGCTTTTGACTTGCACTGGCATGCTTGGTGTTCAGGTGCGACGTAAATAAGAAGGCTTCAGACAGCTGTTAGCCAGAACCTCACTGCACACCACGCACTGTGGCTTTGGGCAATCTGCGTTGGCAATCCAAGTGAAGCCCAGACCCAGATCATTTTCATCATATTTCCTCTTTTTTTCCCAGTCTGATGCTCACTCTCGTTTCCTCTTTTTTCACCTTGACTCCGCGATGGGCCTATGTGCTCCCAATTTGTCTGTGCTATCCCTTCCTCCTTTTCGGTCTCCTCCATCTCATCTTTCTCTGACTCCGGCTCGATTTCTTCTCCCGGTCTCTCCCCAACACACCTCTCCGTTCCTCTCGCCTCCGATTCCTCTCTCTCTCTGTCCCTCTCCTCTTTTATGACTGATAGCTTCAGATGTCCCACCTGACAGTTTCCCTGATTTCAGCCAGTTTAGCATATTTGCATGAATGTTGCTGAATGAATGAAGTTAGCTGTTAGCTGACGTTAGCTGCACAAGCTAGGCTAGCTACGTAAAAGACAGTCTGGCAGCAGGAGCTGAAGTGCATTTATTTATTAAATTGTACGTTTTTAATTTTACATTTTAATCTTACAAAGGGAATTTTTATGATTCATGTTTTTATTTTGTGAAAATTATATTTAATATTAATTATTGCACCATTAGACCACCATTACATGTTTCCTCTGGCGCACCCCCTAGAGGCAGCTCGCGCACCCTCAGGGGTGCGCCCACCACACTTTGGGAATCCCTGTTCTAGATCACTCTACTGCTGCATTAACCAACTTTTGTTCTCTTTTTTTTGGCCACTGGGGGGCAGTGGAGCAAGCTATGAACTCAAAATTGACAAAGTTGATGTGGTGGAGTTAGCAAACAGCTGCCTTATATAGTCCAGACATCATGTAACAGCATATTAATTTGTCCTGTTTGTGGTCACACCTGATAGATGTAAATCTAATATCTAATATCCTTTTTATTCTGTTTTTTTGTTTTCACCAACTCCTGAGGGAAATGTCTGGTTCTTTGGCTGCTAACTGCTAGCTGCTAGCAGCTAACTGCTGATGTTCACTAGCTAGCCGCTAACTAGCTTTGTCTGTCTGCTGTTCAGCTTTGAGCAGGTGGTGCACATTTAAAAGAGCTTTTTTTGGCTCAAAGGAGCTGCAGCTACTGGAAACAGGGCAGATGAGAGAGACTGACTCTAATTTCTGGCACAGACAATAAACACAATGAGCTGAAAGATGCTAAAATGCTAAATTAACGTTACCTGCGTGTTTGTCACTACTAGTCACACATTTCACGCTAGTTTAAAAGCTTTAAGAACTTAAATAAATAAAAGGTCTTCAGTCAAATACTTTAACTGAAGGATATCCATTTTGTCTTTGTATTTTATACTGTACATAGTGTGTTAAGAAGGAAATACCACTGCATTAACAGTCACTGTTTAACACTACTAAAACCACACAAACAAATCTGCTTTGGTCCAAAAATGACAGCAGCAATTCCTGTCTGACAACATACAGCTACATTGAGAATAATTCATGTGCACAATAACATGCAGTGGAAATGTTCGGGTGTACTCTTGTTCAAACCAGTGATTACTGCTATAAAATGAAGCTCATTTAGATGTGGAGGCCAATGAAAATATTATTTAAAACCACAAAGTCAGTCTGCCGTTTACGTTCAGTTGAGCAGCTGCAGGTCGTACAGTTAGACGATATTACAGATGATGTCATCTGTTGATTTGAGAGATTATTTCTGTTTGAATGGAATTGATTTCATCTGCTTCGATGAACGGTGCGTAACGGGTGTGTTCTCCTGTAATAGAAGCAACGTCATTTGATTCCCACCGTCATCCGTATGAATAACATTAAAAGCACTGACAAACGTCATTTTTCATTCAAAAGGCGGTTGTCTATTCGGGTTAACTCAGCTGTCAGAGCCGAGGCCTACTTGAACAAATTTCTGCAAATATCCAGCAACTGCATAACCAAGCCTGTCATTTTCCCAGGAATAGAAGGGTAGTTCAAATTACAGCTTTTGAGGAGTGGAAATTTACGCACTGTCTGTTCTTAAATAAGAGCTCCAACAAAATAGACATATGGTAACATTTACAGATTGAAACATGGGAAGTTTAACGATACATGGGGAATCTTTAATGACATACAACAACATAGTGTGAGTATAGCATCCGCCTATACAGCTGTGGACTTCAGTTTCACATGGATTTTCAGTCACTGTCGAAGACCCCAAAGTTAATACTTCAAATCAGAGATCCAGATTTGATAAATGTTTCAAGAGGTTAAAACTGTGGACCCAATTGTTCTCTACCAGTGCTATCCTCCAATAACTCATACTGATATTTAAAGAGACGTTTAACAGCCTTGTCACCTTCAAGAACATTTTCAAGGCTCTTATTGAATTCCAAGATCTAAGTTTGGGAGCAAAATGCGTCAGTTTTCAAATGGTAGGACATTGTTTAATGCACATTTTGGCCCTTTAAAAACTTAAGATAACAGTAATGTCCGAGTTCAAATGTTATTCTGATTGAAAGCTGCATTCATTGATTTATTTGGAGACTTGGAGTCAGCAAAGCAAGCTATAACATAACATCAACATATTATTGCCATATAGATATCGCCTTTTAAGGTTATTATGGCAGCAAACAGCCTGATTACACGTCCATCTGACATGCATTCACTTGGAGCCATGTTTCTGGTCCAATATTCACTCTTCTTTTATCTTTGTTTTGGTCTCCACCAACTCCTTTAGAAAACATCTGCCTTTTTCAGTTGTTAAGTGCTCCACTATGTTCACCAGCTATTTGCAAACTATCTGCTGCTCGGTGCTTATCAGAGCCCCGAAAACAGCTGCCTGCTTTCTGCTGGAATTCAGGTTGAGAGAGTGAACCAAAAGAGTGAAGTTGCAGGCTATAAGAATTATTAACTAAAAGATGCTAAATCACAGGGCAGAGTTGGGTGATGAGTCACAGTTTTTTTTAATTCATGTGACCATTCTAGATGTAAAATCCTGTCTGAGAGCCATGTCTTGATTAAAAAAACAACAACATTGAGAGAGGCTATGTCCTTTTAAAGCTGACAGTCTGGTGAGCTGCATCAAATAATTGATTCCATCAGTGCAGCGCAGGCAATTATAAGACCAAATCTAATCTAGATTGTTTTTAGGGGTTGCCTCTGATGGGGACCGGAGGTAAAGACGCCGTCTGTCCGACTGGGGGCGGCGTTGGACAGCCACTTTTCTGCAGGCATCCCACCGCGCGAGCCCTGCTGCCCCCCCACCCCTCCATCAGCACCCACCTCCCCTCACTTGTGGGATCAGCAATTCAGATCGCATGCAAATCCAGGAGCGTCACCGTCAATGTGTGTGCGTGTGTGTGTGTGTGTGAGAGAGAGGAAAAGAGAGGGGGAGAGAGAAGCGCGGTTGCATTCCTGGAGAGACAGATCCCTGCCCCTTCCTCCTCCTTCCTCCTTCTTCTTCCTCTCTTCCCTCCTGGTCTCTCAGCCGGCGGCGGCAGAGAGGGATTTTTTCAACCCGGGCTGCAGATGCTGGGAGCAGGGCTGCAGAGTGGAAAGAGACACCGGTAGTCCGTAGTAGGGGAAGTTGTGGAAAGGAGCTACATTTAAAAAAAAAAAAACGCAATTCGAAAGACTTTGGAGTTTGTTCTCGGGCGGAAATTTAAAATTTAAGAAAGTTTACTTGTTGGGGTTTATATGTCGCCTGCGGTGGACATGGGTTCCCAGCGGACACTCGGGGCCGGCCGGACAGCGCTGCTTCTGGCGGGGCTGCTCGTGGCTCTGTGGCACCGCGGCGCCGCGACTTGCCCGGAGAGAAAATTGGAGGAGAGGGAAGAGGAGGCCAACGTAGTTTTGACCGGCACCGTGGACGAAATAATCAACATGGACCCGGTGCACAACACCTATTCTTGCAAGGTACGTGATTTTATGCGGTTCTTGCAACGCTCGAGTACCCGCCGTAGCGTACTTCAGCAGGAAAGACACCTGCTTCTTGCAATAAAACTACTAGTAGGGTTTTAAGTGGACTATTAGAAGTCTCATTATCACTTAATGCCTTTACACTCGTGTAGCTGATGGAAGCCATTACCCGCTGCTGGTAAGATTCTAGTCCAATTCTCTAAAGGCATCAACAGCTTGCCTGAAAAAAAACAAAAAAAACATTTTACGAACTCATTCATCCAGAAGCGTTTGGCATGAACACTGACAGCGAATTCGCTCTGGCTTCAGAAATAGATAGATGGTGTTTTTAATTTCCACTTACCAATTACACAGCAAAGGGAGACCTAAGCGACCTTGTAATCATCCCAAGCATGCTGCGGTAGTGAGGTTACACTGGCCCCTCAACTTCTGCTGCTAGTGGCAGCAGAGGTGATGTATTCTGAATCATTCAAACTGTGGTTGTTGACAAGTGCCATCCATCACTAGAAATGTGTGACTGGCTATAACAGTGTTGTCCCTTGAGAATAATAAAAAAAAAGTCAAAAACATGTAATAATATAATATGATGTCTGTGAAGTACCACAGAAACACTGATTGTAAGACACAATAACATGATTTTCTTTTCTCAGTGGAGAGCGCTGACAAGTGCTGCAAGGTGTGCCCGAAGCAATACAGAGTTATAGTCGTGCCTTACACTGTCATTAGTCGTACTCATGTGAAACCTGTGATGGACTTGAAACTGTAAAAATGTTCCCATTCTCTCCGTGTCACAGGAACATTATGACTAGTAGACCACATAATGGCCCCCAAACATCCGCTGTTCTTCAAATAAACACATATTCATTCAGGATGCAGCCGTCCTCATTCCGTAGCCGTTGGTCGGGAAACTTAACTTTTGCATCATCATGGACTTGTGGTAGACCGCTCTATAATCTGTCAAAATAAACAAGTGGTGTTCGGTCAGCCCTCTCGCCGCTCTGCTCCTCAGCACCCACATGCTTCCCGTCTGCCGGGTGAATCAGTGGAGTAGATTAGAGGCACACGGCTCTCCCTCTGGAGACAGAAACCACCGCCAAGCGCCGAAAACGAGACAAGACGGGGCTAACCTGTGGCGGAAAAGAGGCGAGCTGTCCCATGATGGTGCACAAAGCAGACTTTGCTGCATGCTTCCTGTGACGCAGGAAGCATGCAGCAGTTTTAGATAAGTTCTGGATGTTTTGTACGATGATTATTCCAAGTAGAAGTAATCACTGTTGTTACATAAAACTGTCAACGGATGTTTTGGTTGCACAGGTGTAATTAACATTCTCGGTTTTTAACAGTAAAGTCAGAAAAGCACCAGCCTGTCACAAAAACATGCATGCTCAGGAGAGGAACCTTGATTCAGATGGTCCAGAGCTGGACGGGGGGGCCCAAATCCCGAGCAGCATCTTTGTGCATAACATCATGTATGTTTTTGGTTTTGACAAAAACGCTAACAAGGGTGATGTCTATGTTTCTGTCAAAGGTCAGGGTGTGGCGCTACTTGAAAGGGAAGTCCAACGTCAACCGCGAAATTCTCCTGGACGGCGGCAACAAGCTGATGATCGGCGGCTTCGGCAACCCTGGGATCTGCGACAACCAGGTAGCCACGGGCGACACGCGCATCTTCTTCCTCAACCCCGCCCTGGAGGCCATGGGGCCAGAACACAAGAACGAACTCATGCTCAACTCTAGTCTGATGAGGATTACCCTGCGCAACCTGGAGGAGGTGGAGCACTGCGTGGAAGGTAAGCAGAATGAGATAGGACCTACGTCTTTTGTGCCGTTGGGAATCATCGCGGCCTATCATTGCTATTTGACAAGTCAGTTTGCTGTGACTTGTATCAATGTTTTTTTTGCTACCTGTGAGAAATGTCAGTGTAGGATCCATGCTGTCGTTCCTCACAGTAATTGTGAATCACTTAAAGCAGCGAGGTTTGAATACACCGGTGGCTGCTGAAAGCCTCGGGCTCATGGCGACAAAGTTTCTGTGAACTCCCTGAAACAAGGACACCTGAGTCACTGTAGGAGCTTTGTTGCCATGGTGAAGCTCCAGCCTTTCCCAGCGGAGCCTTGAGGGCGGATGTGTCTGATTAACACCTGAAGGACTTAAGGAGGGTTGAGTGGTTCGGGGATGATTCCCGACCTTTGCACCCTGTAGCTGTGGCATTTTATTGAGTCAGAGGCGAAAGTGAAACACTTTTGCATACACATAACACATGACGTGGGATCTTTACGAGGCAACGCAGGTTTCCACACACAACTGACCATTTTAACTTCACTGTAAAATAAACACAAAATGATTATTTCACAACACAAAGACTGCAACAGCAAAACCAGGCGGACAGATCAAACGTGCCCACACACAAATAAGGCTTTAAAAATAGTTCTCGAAGAAGCTTTTGAAATTTGGGTGCAATGAGCGATGTGTTTCAAATGTTGTTGTTGTTGTTTACTCTATTTCATGCATGACCAGAACTTTAGCATGAAAGCAGTTTATTTAACATTTTTATTCCTCTGAGTCCTTTTTTGGTTGAGAAGCAATTATTTCGGGCTCTTATGAGACGAACCGTACAGCCATGACTAATAAATCTCACTGTGACTGTGAGGCTGGAGCAGCCTCTGCCCCCATTGCCAGCGAGCAGGGAGCTTGCTGCTGTTTAACTTTTGCTGGTGCTTGACAATGTTGGCAGCCGTTCAAACTTTGAATCTAACACTTAGGCCAGGCCGGGAGCACGAATCACCTTGCTGAAGGCCTTCTGGGGCAATCACTGTTTCAGAGTTGTAGGGTCTATACACACACTGGGTACTTTCCTCTGAACATTTCTGGGTGGCAGGATGTTCCAATGGATTGAGCTTGTTTGCAGTGTTAAGTTGCATTTGGCACACACATAAAAACTTCTTCTGTTTGTCTGTCCAGGCACGAAACACTGCACTGCTAACCTTTTTATTCACCCCCCCATTTCTTCTTTTTGGACTCCTGTTGTGGAAAGGGGAGTTTCTTGGCTCTGACAAACTGTCTAGAATGTGCCCTTTCTGTTTTGTGTCTTTGTACTTGAAGAGGTTTTACTTCACACAACCTGATTCTCTCATATCACCTGACAGTCGGAGGAATAGCAGTAAGGAGATTCTTCAACAAGACAGAAATGATGTTTAAAGACATCTGAAAGAACATTTTTCCTAGGGAAGCTCTGGAGATTCTTATGCACTGACCGTCCAAAAAGAAACATCCAAGGACAATTGTCAGGTTCAGCCCCACCGCAAAATCTGTATTTTTTTTTTGCGGAGTGAAATTGGCCCCGGTAATTAAAGTACGTGCCTCCATCCGGTAGAGAATGAGCTTTGAGGCTTGTTCCAGGGCAGAGTTTTAATTAAGAGAGTCAAGTCAGATCCCATCCGTTCTGTGCAACCACTACCCCCGGAGACTGTGGGACGTCAGTGCAGCCGGGACAAGACTCTACCTGCCACGATACTCATTGTACCCTCCTCTGCTTTCGCCTCATTCTTGACATTTTCGATAGCTAGGATAGACTCAGGAATGCCTGGCAGAGAGCTGTGTGGGGAGGCGCATTGTCTGAGGTGGAAGAAAAAAGGCTTTGTGTGAGTTCTTTTGCCACCAAGAGTTTTTGAGAGGGACGCGGACACGAAAGAAAATAAGATGTAGAAGGAAGAAAAAAAAGAGTGATTTTTTTGTTGTTGTTCAAGTGAGAACTTGGAGCGCGAGGGATCTTGTGTTTGCTATGACATATTTGTCTCGAGTTTGGACCGGTGCCGCTTGAAGGTAGATGTCTTCAGGCGTCATGTTTCATGCTCTTTCTTTCCCCGTGCTCTTCGCACTGGGCGGTGGCACTTCAGGGCCACTCGGTCCATGTGTGCGATCACTTGGCTTTACAGCCTTTCATCTGCCTTTCTGTGGTTGCAAAACAGCTCTACAATTCAGTGCACCACATCTGCATTCATGGGTTTGCACCTTGTTAGGGATGATAAGCACAGGGCCTTTGGCACAGAATCTCTTCCATTGTTTGGTTCCTCCAGCTACCATTCAGTGAAATGCTACAGAATTCGGTTGTGCTGTGCAGAGAGTTGACACATAATGCGTCAGAATCTAACACAGGCGTTTTGCTGGGTCTTTGTTAACAAAAATGAAGTCACGGTTTTGTAAGTGGATGAAGAGGGGGAGATTCAAGGCTCCCCCCCGTCCTCCAAAAACTTTGTAAAGAGGTAAGAAGATGAGAAGCGTGCACTGTGTTTATTGTCATTTCCATTTTTTTCCCCAAATGCAGTGTTGATGGCAACAAAGAGAGAAGGCGGAGTTGTTTGGGGTTGGGAAGGGAGGAAGTCCTCTTGATGGAGAAGTGTTGAGCGTACAAGGAGATCTTATCTGTCTCCGTGTGTCTATCGGCTGCTTTTGTTTCAGCCCTCGGTGACTTGATGCCTTTCCCTCAAGGCCCCGGCGAAGAGCAGCAACAAAGGGCTGTTTCTTCCGTCTGTCTTCATTTCTTTGACTCCTTCTCTTTTTTATCTGTCTCTTGTTTCTTCTTCGTAAGAGGGGAGATGAGCCAGTCAGAAGTCAGTGCACAGTCATGCAACAGCTGCATCAAAGATCTTGTCTTTGTCCCTTTTGTGCGGCATCTATTTAAATACCTAACACTGAGTGCAGCCTGTGTGCTCCGCCGGTTGGACAATCAGAAGTCCTTGTGGGATGTTAATGAGCGGCGTTTTACTGCTCAACACACCACTGGCTCTTTATGAGCTATGTGTACAGCAGTCCAGAGGCTCACTGGTAATGGGGTTAGCCAGGCTTGCTGAGAACATGATGGGGGTCCTGATGTGCCAGCAGGTGGTCTCGCTTAATGATGGGCGAGCAAGACAGTCCTGTGGAATGCTCCTCGGGGTGGGTGGGATGTGGGATGACTGTTTGAGCCGCCCCCCCACCCTACACTTTTCCTCCAGCGCTCCTTTAGTGAATTGAGCCCAGGCCTCACGAAAAAAACTTTGAGCTTTTTTTTTTTTTTTTTCAGTGTTTGTTCAAGGAGGCCCGGAATCGGCTGGAATTCCTTTACCTGCCCAAGCTCCTACCTGGCTGTCTCCTCCCTTCTCGCCTTCTCGATATGTGAGGAGATAATGACAGAATGATAAGGGCAAAACGGAGAGCTGTTCTCCATTTATTTTCAAATTCTTTTAGCCGTGCTATCTGCTTTTTCATAACGTAAATGCCAATCATCCACAGGGCAGTTGCCTCCCCGTGTTTCGAGAACAATTAAAGACTTACTGAAAAATGCACGGGTCACTTCACAGCTGTGGTTAATCAGTGACTCAAAGCCCCTTTAAGACACACATGCGATGTTGAGCGTACGTTGATAGGCCAGCCCAGGATTACTCCCAGGTTTTTCTTTTTTATGGCCATCTGAGCTGAGATCCTAATATGTCTCGTGCTACTATGTTTTGACCTAAACAGTATCCTGTCTCATTAAGTATATAGCGATATATAGAGTATTCTATCTGATGTGTCGCCTCTGCTTGTTTTATTTCCGAAAAGAGAAATCATTTGATGATGAGCGGAGGCGGTGTTTATTTCAGGCGAAGTGGCCCAGTCCACCTCCGCTATAAAACAGCTTGTTCCCTATAATTTAAATATCAGGCTGCAACACCACCTGCTCATGTTTTATTCTCAACAAGACGTCCTAAAGACAGAGCAGAACATGACTACCTACTGTATAATTGACATATGGCTTGTGGGTAATTCCAAAAGAGAGGTGGAGTTTATGCTATTGTGGCTCCGGATAAAGTGTGAGAACCAGACAGGTGACTGAACTAAAGCTCTGGGGTCTGTATCCAGTCCATGTCTACACAAGCAGCCTTTTGTCTTCAGCAAGGAGAAGTCAAGAAGACTGACTTTGGGGATTGGATTTTTCTCAGGGTCCTTGAATGGATTAGGCCATCGTCTAAGAGGGAGAGTTAATTTGCTTGGTGCAGAGCCTTTCTACAAAGTTGTACCCTTGGTAAATCTGTGTACCCTGTGTGGCTTATGTCAAAGCATTTCATCCAGTGAGGTGAACCGAATTGGACGAATCAACAGGCTTGATGGAAGGCTTTGATGGAATAAGCAACAAAGGCTTGAAGGGAGAAAACAAGGCCAACGGACCTGTTTGCCAGGGAGCCCCAGAGTCTCCGGAGTTATTGCACATTTTAGGTTTTAATTAAAAACACTTGGCGTAGCGATAAAGGGACTCCGAAATGAGAAAGCCATGAAAGATGGGAAGAGAGCAAAGGAGGAACGGACCACTTAACCGCAGTCTGTTCACCTTGGCTCATATCCCAGGCCTGAACCAGGAGTGTATCACTCTCATGCCGATAAGAATCAGAGATGGTCTTGATAGTGCGCACAGATACCCACGTGTAGTGACATGCCTGTCACTTCAGTGAGATGTTAACATGTAGACGTACTGTGTAACATCCAGCCTGTCCAAATATACTGTCTAAATTTATTGTAGTGGTTTATTTGTTCATACTTGCTCAATGCGATAAGACGCGATTAAATTTATTCCCTTGATTTGTAAAATACCTGTATGATGCCTCTTGTATCGCACTGAACCCTGCTGTTCCTATCTTACTAGCCTAAAGACAACAGGTCTTGACACTGCTTTTGTGAAAGTTCGCAAAAAAATCCATAGCTTAGTCATCAGCAGAAGTATTTTTTTAAACTGACAATCAACATTCACACACAAAAATACATCATGACGCGTCATTTAGGGAGTCATTTCATAGTAAAGCTGACGTTCTTTGACATGCAGTGTTGTTTCGAAGCTCCTGAAATTCACAAGACGATGTAAGGTTAGCGTCAAAGTCCCAGTTAAGCTCTTCTTTAGTGTAGGAAGAGGAAAGTGGAACGGAGCTGGGAGACTCCGTGTAGGGACTTGGATGTACAGTGACCCGGAAACCTCCCTCTTCCATCCCAGACATGACAAACTCCGAGCAGCAGTCTGCATGAGATCTGGGCTCCCTCGGGGGAGCTGGATCTGTGACAAAATTCTTGCTCCAAGACCACATTTCTGAAGCAGGGCAGCTGCAGCAGCAAGTGTGGCTACTTACCGTCAGCACACCTAAAACATCAGGTTTAGAGAGAAGGGAGCAGAAGTCCTATTGTGATTTGTATTTAGGTCAGCTCAGCTGTCACTCCAGAGCAGCTCACATCAAAAGAAGACAGGGGAGGGAAATATATATTTCTTTGTGCCCTGGAAATTCTTTTTGTTATAGGATACATAAGGGACTTCTTTGATAAACTTTTCCTCTGGAAATAGTTGACAAACTATCATTTTCCCTTAGTGTGCTTGCTGAACACTATGCAAAGCTTCTGCTTTCAATAGAAGAAAGACAATTGAACACAACCAACACATGTTAAACTTCAGTCAGCTGTGTGTAGATGAGTGTATGTCAGCATTTGCCAGCAGTATTTAATTCTGCATTCCATTAGCCGCGTAAACTGGAAGTCGGAGCTGGGAAATGACATCACACACGGGTTGATTGCATTTCAGTACGACGAGTTGGGAAACGTAATGGGGTTTGCTACAGCTAGGTTTGCAAATGTTAGCAATGACAGTTGATAACAACGCATTGCTCCCGTACTTTGAGTATTTAAACACCGTAGCAACATGTTCACAGAAAGAAGATGGACAGTAGTTTATGTATGACTGATTTAATCAGCCACAAGATAGAAGTGCTAATAAACAGCATATTGCTATATGAGGTCGGGGTTTGTCCAACTTTCCGAGTCAAAATTTCCGAGTGGGAACTCGGAAATTCCGACTCTCCACTTCAAATGGAACACTTCATAAGATGATGTGATTTTTTCCTCAGAATAAATCAATTTCATCGATGTTTTGGGCCAGAGTCTCACACAACAGAAATATCCTCGCTGAGAGATGAGACAAAGAAGACATTTTATTGAAATTTACAGGAAGAAGATGCAGGAAACACTTGGTTCGGAGGTTAATCACATCCTGTCACCTTCTGGATGTGAGCTGAAGATGCACTGACCCGATAGTACATTCAGCATATCATATCACGCTCCTCTTTGTCTCGTGGTATGCACCTGTTACGTACCACCATTCATATGCATGGCATTGAGGCTAATTATATGCTTGTTTCCAGGCTTCTCTTGCTATATTTAGGCTGGTTTAATGTTTAACTTTTAATTGTGCCAAATCACGTACACAAACGTTCGCTGTTGCTGAACCCTACTCTGAGTCTAATCCCATGCCCCGCCTGATTCAACACGATCTACATAACAGTGCTGCACATACAGGAAGTAGGGGAGACTTGACACTTGGGGGGTCTCACATACACAAACAAATCCCAGGACGTATAGGCTTTTCTCGTGCTATTTTGCTCCCTCGGACAGCGGCCCAGTCTCCGTTACTTCCTTTCCTCCCCCTCATCCGTCTCTCTGTCGATGGGTTGTCACGGCGTAACTCAGGATGAACACCCCTCTCTCCCTTGTGACCTGTCCTCCACGTTTCCTCCTGTGTTTGACATTATCTCTTTATTTTTCCTTCCTACTTTCACGTTGTCATATTTTTTACAATGACCTGCGCATGTGTCTGTCTGTCAACATGTGCAGACATGTCCCGCGCTAACATGATTTGGTTGGCTTTTGCGGACAGTTTGCTGACCCGTCACACTTTAGGTTTCATGTCTCCACTTTTACCTTTAGCACACATTGAATTCTTTCTGAGTCTTTGCTCCGCCCGTCTCCTCTATTCTCACAGTCGTCATCTTCCTCCTCCCAGTGTTCCCATCTCACAGCGGTTCCACCTGTAATTAGACTGGAATCCCAATGCCCTGTAAAGCTGTCATGGTCCTAACAACCAGGTGCAGTTTGTGCAGACCCGACACCACCCTCTGATCTGATTCCATGAACCGCTCTCTGCACCTCTCTCGACGAACTTTAGTCTTTTTTTTCACATTTTAAAGGGGAACGTTTGGGGAGTGCAACTGTATACGTGTATAAAGTTGTATGAAGCTTTGTTGTGGCTCCAGAGGGAGCTGTGAGAAGTCTGATAAATTGCCTCAAGGGATGTCACTTGAGTCAGCGTGGCTTGGGTATTAAAACTACGAGTCAGAAAATGAAAAATACGGGGGTGTTGGGTTGGAAAAAAGTGAGCTTACCAGACATCTGTAGCCCCCTCCTCATCTGCACTCAAGGCTACATTAGCTGCTTCTAGCATAACACACTTGAATCCCCAACCGAACTTACGGCGATGCATTGTGGGTAATAGAGGCGCCAGGTTTTAACAAGAAGGAAGAATGCGTGGATTAAAAAAGGCGACATCTCTGGTTCTGGTGCATCGATTTTGATGCTTTTTTTTGTGCATCTGTCGATCACGATATGTTATCAGAGTGAAATACTAAATCACCCTTCACATAAAATCCAAGTCGTAATAGGTGTTGTGTGTACTGATGAAGGACCTTCTGACAGGACACTTGGCTGTTGGTGCAAGTGTTCATGAGCTGCTTTGGGGATTAAACCAAGAAGGGAAAATTGGAAATTGAATGTCATGTAAGAGGTCTCCTTTGTGTTGAGTTATGGAATTTGTGATACGTCTTCTGACAAACCCCCTTAAGATGACAACTCTCCTGAGAGATGAAACCTCTTAGGAATTTCCACCCCCCTCTCCCCCTCTCTCCGCTCGCCCTCCCGGCTGACAGATTTGTCTGGCTGGAGGGAGGCACTCGTCCTGCCCCTGTTGTTTTAGCCAACAATGGCAAGGACGTGATGGCTTTCAGAGGCAAACAGAGATATCTGGCAGAGGATGTCTCACTAGCTTGAGCATGTATCTGTAAACACACGCTCATACTGACATACAGGCAGAGGCACAGACTTCACTATCTCCCCATCAGAATGAGACGTAAACATAACGCAGCGTGTGTCACTGTATCTGACCATTGTGATTGCTTTCAACAATGAACAGTTTCCAGAGTCATGACTGATGCCCTGTCCACACTACTCCGTTTCTCCTTGGATGCAGATTTGTCAAATAGAAACGATCTCCGTCCACACGGGAGTTTCAGCATCATTCTCGAGTTGATCTGCGTCCACACGGCAGCCGTCGAAGGCGGACAGCACGTGACCATTAACTACACTGGGCATGCGCGTGACGGTGTAAACAGGAAGTGAATTGCTTGCTTAGTTAAAAAAAAATAAAAATACTCGCTCTGTCTCTCTCTCTCCAAATTTACTTTAACATCAACACTTACACATAAACGTTTACTAGATTATGGGTCCATCAATGTGGTCTCTCACTCGTTTCCTCCGTGTTGTTGATGTCTGTTCTCACTAGTAGCTCTGAACGTCATGTCCGCCTAGCTAGCTTCTAAGCAAATTTTAACATTACCGCCAATGGAGAAATGCTAACCGCGATTAGCATTACAGCGGTGCGGGTCTATCTCTCTCACATCAAATTTACTTTAAAATCAACACTTACACGTAAACGTTTACTAGAATATGGGTCCATACATGTGGTCAACACACGTCTCTCACTCTATTCTGCTCTTCCTTCGTGCAGGAAAGCTTAGCAGATCGCTAACAGTAGATCCGTGAAATAAAGACCATGGAATCCATAGAAGAGTTTCAAGACTTCAGTGTGAATCTTTATTTGTAAAACTGTGGAAGCACAATATGAAATATGGCTTTACGAACTGTCCCTATACACATTACATGAATACAAAACAACAATCCATGATATAGCCAGCATGTAACATGTCCGCCTAGCTAGCTTCTAAGCTAATTTTAACATTACCGCCAATGGAGAAATGCTAACCGCGATTAGCATTTAATACAACACAAATGTTATACTAAACACGCGAATAGAATATATCTACGTACATATTTTCATGCTCCATAAATACATACTTACAGACTAAGGTCTCTCAAGGCTACCAAACGGAAGAAGTAAAACGTTAGAGCAGCATGTCTTCTCATTAGAATCTAAAAACAACGAGCTGCTCCATAGGGCTGATGCCGGTCACGCCGCTCGCTAATCACTCCAATAACAGCTGCTTCCTCCACAGAAATGCAGACTTTACTGCATAGCTGCTGCTAGCTGTTGTGCTAGCAGCAACATCATGTAGCTGTTGTGCTAGCAGCAACGCTTGCAATTAGTTATCCATGTTGAAATGAATCGCTGGTAGCCCAGTTTGTTTTCTTCCGGGTACGGGTCACGTGATAGTGAGTGTGACGAATAAGGGACGGAGACGTCATGGTAATCCAGTAGCGAACACGGGTGTGGGCGTAATTTTTTCTAAGCACATCCGTATCCGACCGTCCACACGCAAACGCAACCCCGGAGTTCTCAAATACCTCCAACCTCGGCGGAGTTTTCAGATTCCTCCGTTTAGGGTGCTCCAAAACTCCGGCGTAGTGTGGCCGCTCAGTGTAAACGTAGCAAATACGGAGTAAAAACGGAGTAATGTGGACAGGGCCTGAGATCTCTACTTCGCAGGGTTGTAGTAAACAGAACACGCAAATTACAGGATGGTTCCACAAGGGGTTTGGTTGGTTGGCGTAGCAGAATATTAAGTGACAGTAATAAAGCTGCATGTTCTAATACCGGCTGTCTGATTTAATACACTGCAACAGCTCATTGTAATATGAATATGATTCGTATACAATACAAGCCCATTTTAATCAATGGTCAGACTCTGTCAGTCCAATCATGTAAAATGAAGTGACTGACCTTATAAGGAGGACCGAGAAACTTGAGACGAATCTTCAATTAGTAAGTCCAACACTTGGAAGCAGATGAGCAATTTGAAACATAATTACGCTGGCAAATGGCATCAGTGTGCAGTGGAGGGCCAGCTGACGTCAAGGTCCTATGGTGGAAATACTATAGGCATAGAGATACATGCATTGAATGTATTTAAGCACCATAAAGCTTTTTAGTGCTGTGTATCCCTTAGAACCCCAAAAAACCCCACTCAAGATGGCTGAAAGTTAAAGCTAGTGAAATGGGATGGAAGGGAAAGATGAGGTGAGTTGAGCGGATAAAGGCCTGCCTCCATTGTCTCGAGGTGAAATATCTCAAAATGTTCGCACATAAAACTGAAATCTATTTGCACTATCAAGGGTAAGTGAGGAAAATTAGTTTTTTTCCCTAATTTTGTGTGAACTGTCATTTCAAATGTCTCCCTCTTTATGGCGCTAGCTGCTACGGGAAGCCCGGGCCATCACATAGACGGTCGCTATCGTCTCTTTCACTCTTGCACTCGTGCTTTCACTCTTGTACTCGTGCTGTCACAGACTTGCAGCGAGTGCCATAAGGCAGCTTTCGGCATTTTCCAGCAGAAGCACGGCGCCTCAGAGAGGCTCAGCCTGAGGGAACAAGTTCTATCACAGACTGCGAGCTGTTGCCAGAGGTATGCCCGGATCGGCCCTCTCCAAATTCCCACTTATTGTCACTCTGAAGCCCCTTGTACCAAATTACATAGACTGTGGCCCTATTACAATACAGCACTGTCAGCCATTTTGAAAAGCCCCCAATCCTCTTGTGACCACAAGAGCAAAAGCATGAACTACATAAAAAAAGTTTCTACATCCATCTTTCAGAGAGACGATTCCCCCCCCCCCTGCAAGAGCACTTGAAGCGGACGTGTTTGAGAGGGCTCTTAGAGAAATAGACGAGCATTGAGATGGATGGTTTTGGGTTTGGGCTGTTCTGTTTTCGGCCTGCTTGGACAGGTTGTCAGAAAAACAGAGTATCGTAGATAAATCAGGCCTTCCTTTTTAAGCTGTGCTCCGTGGGACAAACCTCTGCCTGCTTGCAAGTCCACTGCAATGTTTCTTTGTAAATGACAAAACAACATGAATCTTTCAGGGCCAGATATTAGTCTTGTCGAGCTCAAAGAGTTCTGCCCAAAGTCGAGCACAAAAGCCAGTTAGAAAGGGGTTTGGAGGCATAGGGCAACATTGTTAATCATGCTGTAGTTACCAGGAGTGGATGCTGCCGGGAAACGAAGTGATGTTGACATTGAACTATTTGGAGAGAGAAATGTGAGCAGAAATCCAAAGGACAGCCTGAGGAATTCCAAACGTCTTCTCATTACACTCTAATTGATGAGATTTTCTCCAGACCTCTATAAGCCCGATAGGAATTGAGTTCTGGTCACAGGATTAGCAGTTAGTTGTTGGTTTAGTGTTTTCGGTAAGTCAAAGGCTGGTTGGTCTTTAAAGGTTGTCTCGAGTCACAAGACAAAACACACTTTTGGCTTTTGTGATCCCTGCAGTTGACTGCCTTGAGGTCATCAGTGCAGCGTCGCTCATCAAGCGCAGGACAAGTTCCAGCACGCGATTCAGTGAATGAGAAAATGTGAAATGTCAAGTGTGTTATTGGCGGCCTGCAAATATTTGCTTTTGCTTTTGTCCCAGATGAAAGGAGTCTTAAGAAGCTCTAAAGGTTGAACAAACCCATCTCTCCTGGTTTTGATGTGTCTTTCTGGAAGTCCTCTGGATTTAATCTCCTTTTTCTTCTTTTTTTTTATCCGAGTACGATTGTGAAATGTGCAGGTTTCTCTGCCAACACAGATATTATTTTAATCTTGATCAGGCCTCGTACACAAAATTCCCACCGGAATTTCCCCCGGGTCCTTTTAAACCCGTTGACTTCCAGGGTCTCGCTCTGGCTTCAGGCTTTTGCAGGACTATTCGGCCCCCTTTCCAGTTCAACACGGGAAGAGTGGAAAGCCTCCAGTTAGCCTTATACCTGACGCCAAAAGGGAGCGTGAATGGGTTAGGGGTTGAGGGGTGAAACTGGGGGCAAAGAAACCCGTGACACATTCCCAGTCCCCGATCAGGCCGAAATCCACATTCTTTACCAACAACTACACAGAGTTATGATGACATTTCTCCCTATTATTTATGAGGCGCAACATTGCAGCCGTGTTCGTCAGACAAACATCTTTTTCACCATTCTTGTTGACATCTTTGTTTGTTAAACTCTCTCTCTCCGACCACATGGCTGGCCCATAACTGTCCGAGCTTCACAAGTTGGCCGTATTGAAATTAGGATGTGTGTGTGTGTGCTCTTGCCCTAAAGTACATACACCCCCTTCCTCTTCTTTTCACCGCTTTATTGGTTCTAAAGTGCTGCATTTGTTGCTCCCACTTGAGCCAAATCTCTTTCTTTGTCCCCGTGTGTGTTTCCGCATGTCTGTCGGTATGTGAGTCACTCTTTAAACGCACCGTTGTTCTCCATCTATGTCTTTCTCCCAGTACGGCTCTCTCTTTTCTCTGTTCAGTCTGTGCAGATTGAACTTGCTGGTTACGATGCTGGCGGAATCTTGATCAGCTCCAATTTACATCTAGACAATGGTCGGAGTTGAGAGGCGATTCCTCTCCTCTTTTTCCTCTCGTTTCCCCTCCTTGAACCCCCGAGTCCTCTTTCTTGTCCTCCCTTCTGCTGCTGTGTCTCTGCCAACGGTCCCCACCCCTCCTCCGCCATTGTGTTTTTGGGAAGATGGTTGTCTTAAGGGACAGGGACATAAAGGATGGAGAGGGAGCCTCCTCGACGGTAGACTAAACTGAATGCTTCTGGACTTCATCTGAGCTCCTGAGGACACAGCCCGTCAGATAATCAACTCCACGCACTTGTCAATGCACACACACACACACACACACACACACACACACACACCAACACTCACTCTTATGGTAAAAGCCTTACATACGTCTTTAATGGCACAGCCAGCCTCCTGTCACGCAGTGTGCCTGTAATTTCTTGCACCGTGCATTTGTGACATGACACAGTACCGTCAATTAACATAATCTTCATTTGGCATCCGCTCCGGTGTCATATTCGGACGTTACAGTTGAAATACTGATCTTCTTTGACGGAATGCACTCTCACAAATAACAGGCTGCCCTGTGCAGATTTGACTAAGTGCTGCAAACTAAAACCGACTCTGCATAATAATTACTGTGTAGACTAATTGAATGTAAGACGACAGCCTGTCAGGGTGCACTTATACTGTAGAAGTAACTCTATTCCAAGTCAGTTTAGTCCTTAAATATGGATTCATGAAAGAGAGGAATCATGTGAACATGGGCTATTAAATTACCCCTTTAGCACTCTGCTACTTTAACAGCAGTTTGGCTCATTTGTTGGCCAGGTGCTTTGCTTACCAGGGGCTGAAAGGAGGGTTGGTATCAAGTTTGCGTCTGTGTGGTCAGTGAAGAGAATAGTCTTGCATGTGTATTAGCTTAGCGCAAGAACTTGAGGCGACGTGGCTAGCCCTTTGTCCTATTCACATGTTAGCTTCTTAGCTGGCTAGCTAGCTACTGCTGAGTCTACATTCACTGTGAGGACTTCTGCTGGAGTGCTGTGTGCAGTCTAAGCTCGCTGTTACTCAAACCAGTGGCATGTCGGCTGGGCTGAGTAACTGTCGGGAAATCAGGAAAGCAATTACTTTTAATAATAAGCAATGATTGATTCAAACTGTAGCCTGGTTCAGGGTGGCCTGCTACAACCGACACAATGCTCAGCAGTAACTAAGCTAATTTGAGCTCAGGTCCAAATCAAACAAATGAAGGACAGGCCAGTATATATTACCACGCAAGCCACTAAAATAACATATTTGGTTTGTTATTTTCCTCGTTTGGCTTGAAAGTGAGACGTTTCTTCAGCCAGATTGACTCATTCAATTTCAGCAGCTGCTTAAAAAATCGTCGAGTCGCTCTTAATCATATTTAACTCCATCAACAATTCATTGCACCTAAATGAAGAAATGCCAGAAAAAGTGAGATCATTCCATTTGGTGCATAGCAGTCGTAGCCGAGTTGTAGCTTTTGAGAGCATCTGTGAAACCTAAAGTAACCCCAGGTAACGTGCAGGTTGAGTATTTTGACACTGCACAGCTCATTTAATGTAAAGTATGACCTATTTTGCAGTCTCAGTCCCTCATCCCATCCTCCTTCAGTCCCTGTGACGTGTGACACCTGATGCGTAACTAACGTTATCCCTCAATTTATAACCATAACAAATAGGAAGAGTGGCCGCCAAGTCACCGGTGCCCTGTCTGTGGGCCGCCAGGCGTTTCTGCCTCGGGGTTTACAGTTGGCGGATTACCTGCAGTCAGTCACGGAAGCTGTGTTTTGGATTTGCTCACTTTAGCCCCACCATCACTCCTTTGAAGAAGCCGGAATGAGATCCACCAAGCAAATCACCCGGTTGGTTTGAGATGAGGCGCAGACACTCCCGATAACGGGGCGACGCTTCATCACCTCCCCCCTCCCCGGGAATAACAGAAATATTCTGAAGTTCATTAAAAAGCCCCTTTTCCCAGGAGTGCCCTTTTTCCATTTTAGCTTTAATAATGGAGATGTGCAGGTTGAGACGACGCTGAGTCGTCTGCGCGCTCCTCATGTGTAGTCTCGAGTCTTATACCGTGTGCCCATGCCGTTTTGTCGTGAGTGTCTTTGCAACTACACATGAATGAAGGGGAGCCGCAGCCTTTTTCTCCTCCCATGCAGCAGGGCAGAGTATGAAACCTCCTGAGAGCGAGCAGACGGCTTTTTAATTTCGCTCCTCTCCGCCGCCGCCGGTCGGTTGAGTTAACAGGAATTGAAATGTGACGAGAAGAAAGAAGTTTTCTCATCAACAGCAAACTCTGGGCCTAAACTGTTATCAGAGTCACTCATTTATCAAGCACTGAAAGGCAGATTGAGTTCAGCTCGTAGGGGGTGGTGGTGGCGGTGGTGGTGGTGGGGGGGTTGTGGAATACAGAAGATTGTAAATTATCACCCTCAGGCCACCGCCAGAGCTTCTCTTTTAGAGATCAGTGTTGACAAAGGCTCGGAGGACGGCTTCTGGCAGGGTGTGGAGGCTTTGGCTCTGGCTTTGTTGTCGTCTCCTTGTCTTTTTGAACCTTCCCCTCCCAACCACCTGCCTTCCATCATGGCCGACAATCAAACACTTTACCTGCTCCCGACTTTGAATGGGATTTACGCTGCTCTCCCCTTTCTCTTCTTGTGAGATGAGCGGTAACAAAACATGTCGTTTTGGGGGGGGGGGGGTTATCAAGAGAACGACCCACCTCAGAGCAGCAACCTCAAGTTCATGGAAGGAGGAACTGTTGGGCGGAGAATGGATTTAGGAGAGGCACCGTGGTGGCTCTGAAGAATCAGGGTATTGTTGCGGCCTGCTCATCAAAGCATAGCGAGAGTTCTGAAAGAGCAAAGGGGAAGGGGGTGTTATAGGTATAATGCTGTCCTATCACACACACACACACACACACAGACATTACGATATTTATTATGAGGGCCATGAATTCATTCTGTAACTCCAAAGCCACGACCACAACCCTCTTCAGGTCTCAGCTTTGCAGTTGTCATCTCTTCACATTTTCTTCCTCTCTGCAAACATAGTGGTTGTGCTAGTGTAAAACACCCTGATCCTTAAAACAGGTCAGTCCCGGTAGGTTTGGGGGTGGGAGGGTCAGAAAAGGACCCACACACATGCACTCACCCCAAGCACACTCCACCCTGCCCGTTCCCCGCGTCAGGGAGACAGGTTCTCATGTCGGGAGATTATTCACGGGGATTTCGTTCTAAATGAGGTGAAGTTATTGCTCTCTGTGAAGCGGGTCTTTCAGAAGCCGCTGCCAGGGCTCGAGCTGCTTCTTTTTTGTTCCGCTTCCCTTTGTCGGCCCGCATGGCAGATAAACCTGACCCCCGGACGGGACAACTCAGGCCCTGTCCACATTACTCCGTTTCTCCTTGGATGCAGATTTGTCAAATAGAAACGATCTCCGTCCACACAGGAGTTTCAGCATCATTCTCGAGTTGATCTGCGTCCACACGGCAGCCTTCGAAGGCGGACAGCACGTGACCATTAACGTACACTGGGCATGCGCGTGACGGTGTAAACAGGAAGTGGATTGGTTGCTTAGTTAAAAAAAAAAAAATACGACAGAGTAATAAAGTAGTCTTTAATAATGAAAGGTTGTATTTGATACTTAAGATCTTCCTCTAAAATCTCCCTCTATAAACTCAAACAGACACAGTTCGTGGAAAGTTTTAGAAGTTTTATTTTTCAGACGTAGTTACAGCGCTGCGGGTCTCTCTCTCTCTCTCACATCAAATTTACTTTAAAATCAACACTTACACGTAAACGTTTACTAGAATATGGGTCCATAAATGTGGTCAACACACGTCTCTCACTCTATTCTGCTCTTGCTTTGTGCAGGAAAGCTTAGCAGATCGCTAACAGTAGATCCGTGAAATAAAGACCATGGAATCCATAGAAGAGTTTCAAGACTTCCGTGTGAATCTTTCTTATTTGTAAAACTGTGGAAGCACAATATGAAATATGGCTTTACAAACTGTCCCTATACACATTACATGAATACAAAACAACAATCCATGATATAGCCAGCATGTAACATGTCCGCCTAGCTAGCTTCTAAGCTAATTTTAACATTACCGCCAATGGAGAAATGCTAACCGCGATTAGCATTTAATACAACACAAATGTTATACTAAACACGCGAATAGAATATATCTACGTACATCTTTTCATGCTCCATAAATACATACTTACAGACTAAGGTCTCTCAAGGCTACCAAACGGAAGAAGTAAAACGTTAGAGCAGCATGTCTTCTCATTAGAATCTAAAAACAACGAGCTGCTCCATAGGGCTGATGCCGGTCACGCCGCTCGCTAATCACTCCAATAACAGCTGCTTCCTCCACAGAAATGCAGACTTTTACTGCAAAGCTGCTGCTAGCTGTTGTGCTAGCAGCAACATCATGTAGCTGTTGTGCTAGCAGCAACATCATGTAGCTGTTGTGCTAGCAGCAACGCTTGCAATTAGTTATCCATGTTGAAATGAATCGCTGGTAGCCCAGTTTGTTTTCTTCCGGGTACGGGTCATGTGATAGTGAGTGTGACGAATCAGGGACGGAGACGTCATGGTTGCCAAGAACCAATCCAGTAGCGAACACGGGTGTCTGCGTAATTTTTTCTAAGCACATCCGTATCCGACCGTCCACACGCAAACGCAACCCCGGAGTTCTCAAATACCTCCAACCTCGGCGGAGTTTTCAGATTCCTCCGTTTAGTGCTCCAAAACTCCAGCGTAGTGTGGCCGCTCAGTGTAAACGTAGCAAATACGGAGTAAAAACGGAGTAGTGTGGACAGGGCCTCAGACTCAAAGAAAAAAAGGCATTTTTAGCAGTGACTTTAGCTGTCAAGGAACGTTTGTTACGGTGGAGGTGTGTGCAGCAGCCGCTCCAAATACTTAGCTCTCACATGGTTTCACAAACATTGAAAAATCTTTATTTTAACTTTCTACTTATGATACATTTTTGAAATTTGTGTTAAGTCCATCTGTGCATCTGTTAAACAAAAATGCATGCATGTGATGGCACCTGCCTCTCAAATGTGAGGGTTTTGCTGAAACGGAATTTTGCTTTTTACGTGGGAAGTAGACTGGTGTTTGTCTAAACTTGGAAAACGGAAACCACGAGGTATGACATTTCCCAGTTAGCACAACTTCGCACTGGCTTCCCACATTCTTCACCAAGTCCTCAGAGGAGGGGATTTGCATGCTGCTGTTGCGTAGCTCTGGGTATTTGCTGTCTCCAGGCCTGGCTGTGGGCCTGTGAGTGTGTGGGAGTACTTGTGTGGTCACTCGGTAGTGCTGTAAAAAAATGCCTGCATGCACAAAGCACATGCCACTTTGATGCCCGGACTGCAAGTTAATTCAACATTTAAGGACAGTCAAGTAGGACAACACTGTGTGTGTGGGTTTTGTCTGTGCAGGGCTCTATGTGCGGCACGTCACCGGGAAACGCACACAAACTCCCGCTCGTCTCCTTTCAAACTCTTCTCCTCCTCAGTCGTCCTTCAAGTCTCCTCCCCGGCCTCCAAGTCATCTGCAAACACCATTAACATACTCGATGCGATGACTGGCGGAGGATGTTTGCGCAGGACTATTATCAGCTTTCAATACACGTTCAGTCGGTCAGATCACTTCAGCTGAGCAACGGCCAAACGCCCAAGTTCCTTTTTCCATTCCACATTTATCCACTTGCTTCATTCCTTTCCAACTCGGGAGCGTCCTGTCCTGCTCTGTGGGGCAGAGCCAGGCTACATTTGGAGGCCTTCTCTGACTTTGGGGGAGGGGGTGTATTTGGGGCTATTCTCCTGCTGTTTGGCCTGCCCTTTTGTCTCCCTAATGACCTGGCCGTGTAAAGTTAGCCGCTCCATTCAGGAGGCATTAAGGGTAATTTTACCTGACGACGGCCATTTCCCCCCCACCACTAGCACTAGCCTGGGGGAAGGGAGATTGTTTGAGAAGGTCCTCTCCACTGGGGAGCCGGTGACAGTATCAACCATCTATCCCAACCATTTATTACTTACAGCTTTTTAGGAATTGGATGATGGAAAAAACACACCTACTCGCGCTGTTATCTGGTCTGTTAATGTGATAATGTGGCACTTTATTGCTCCTTTTGAAGACTCCTTTTTTTACTCCCCCCCCCTCCCTTCTCTGAGGTCAGAGGTCAGGGTTTAGTTGCAGCACAGCAATCATGGAGCCTGTAGGGATTCACTGTCTTGCTGTAAGACACTGCAGCAGGGCAGATGCTTGCCGACACAAATGCTGCAGACTCGGAATCCGCTTCTTTCATAAATGCCAAATTCCAACTGGAGGAATGTAGATTTAAAGAATATATCCCTTGCACTTAAAGCATCTGTTGTGCCAGTGACTCTGAAAGTGTCCTCGTCAATCATGTCTAATTAACTTACAGGGAACTTACAGGGACATTTATGGGACGAATGGACATGCAGAGAAACATTGAGCTTTCAAAGTCCTGGCAGGAGCCCAGCAAGACATTGAATCTATTTAAGCTGGCTACTCAGACGTATTGATTCACCCTCTGTAGAATGCCCCAGGTTCTATTTGGAGTTGCTCAGTTCTCTCGATGTACATTGAACTAGCAAGCAGAAGTTCAGGATGCAGAGAGCATGAATTCTCATTTATGTTTACAATTAGACTATGACCATACACTCAACCATCCTGTAAACACACGGTTACATTAATCAAAATTGGGGGTGAACCTAATTTACAGAGCGAGATAACTTGTGTCTCTTTTAAATTCCTGTGACGAGTTTAGACCTCGGCCCGGCTTCTTTAAGTGATTTGACCAAAAAGGTTACGTTGTCCATTAGACAGGCAGATCTATATGCAAATATGCATTGTCACCACTAGAACTGATCGGAAAATAAACACATTTTTAGGGCAAGACAACGCAGAACTAGAGAGTGTTAACTTGAGACATCTTTCCTTTTTTTGGTTCTCGTATCAAACACGAGATGTAAACTCAGATATTGGACAAGAGAAAGCCACATGAATGCTTGAATCAAACCACTACCCTAACCTTGTTATTCACAGCGATCAGTCTATATGATGTCCACGTAAATGTCCCGAGTGAGGGTTACGGCATAACCACGAGCACCCCTCATTAGCATTCAGCTGCTAGCTTGTGGTTATGCGCTCTAGTACCTGCTGAGTTGCTAAGGAATTGGCACTTAGGTAATGAAATGCCCATCGCTGACGGGGAACACTCGATTGTGCTGAGACTGAGAGAGTGGGGCCAAGTGAGAGGGGAACGGGAACTAGAGCGAGGGAGAGAGGGCTGGGGATGGGCCCAAGTGAACACTGAGCACGCAGCAGCGAGCCGGAGGAGAATAAGTGGCAAGGCTGCTGCTGCTGCTGGCACTGATCCATCACCTGAGGACGGGTCTGACTCGGCCAAGTATTCAGTTTGAAATCCCACCTTCGAATGTTTTATTTAAGAATTTAGTTTGTGCCTATTAGCTATCAGAAAGATTGGCTTTTCGTTTGTTTCAGCCGCTATTTCCTCGCCCTTCCCTTCCTCTCTTTTCTTTTTCATCGGGCCATTAGTACACTACACACACAGCCACCTGAGTATGAAAAACAGCACACATGCTCATTATCTTCAGAGCTTCCGCACCACTTTGGCTCCATTACCTTCAGGCCTCCCACAATCTATGACCTTTGCTCTTACTTTTTGACCCCTGTCCTCAGATTCTTCCCAGCGTTGTCGTGACCTCGCGCTGATGCAGCGACTGCATTCATGCAGCGACTGCATTCATGCTTCAAATACTAGCCAGACAAAACAAGACCATTCTGTACGCCACCTGCCCGCTCATTTGTTATTAACCACTTTGGTGGACGCTGACAGGCGAGTTGCCATCTTTGATTATGTTCCTGCAATAAGTAACGGCTCGAGTTAACAATGAAACCCGAGGAGACTATTTAGTCGAGTATTTGCGCCTCTGTTGACTTTTGGGCATTTCTCGAATTCCTTCCTCCATTCATGTTTTGTGTGTACGTCGTGACGTTTCAGCGCACCGCTGGCCTTGTTCTGGTGTAACTTCCAACAATACTCGACTATACTATAAAAGAGTGCATGGTCCTGCTACCACCCGTCATTTCCTGTTTGGCAGTGGGGAATTCTCTGAATTCTGTTTGAATGCTGACACATTATTATTAATCATTGTAATATACGGAGGAGAAGCAGCTAATTCTCAAGCTAAAAATGGATGTCAGTGGATTTTTGTTTCAGCGCTACTGATCTAAGTTAATAATCTTTACAGCTGTGCAGAAAGAAACAAATGAAAGTTAATGCTGCACATATCGACCGCAAATTAAAACATCCATTTTGTTGTTTTTTATTTCTACCCTAATTGTTTGCCTCCCTTTTAAGTCCTACACCTGTTGTCAAACCACAGCTCCTGTATTCTTGAGTTTAATTGATGATTTTCCTCTTTTCATTCTCTGAAAGCTCCCTGCTTAGCCCATTTGGCCAGCGCATACTTGTATTCTCACAGATTCAAATGCCTGCAGAGAAATGGATTCAAGTTGCAGGTTCACTAAATTGGGGGAGAATGGGGGGAGAATGTGGATGAGGGGGTGAGTGAGAGAAAAGGAACCTGGAGGTCTCTGAGATGGAGGTACACTTTTCAGGTTAAATATCCAGTCGAAAGAGACAAATTCTGTCTGTTCCGTGTGGGAAGTCACATGCAAAAAGCTCTCCAGTCTGAATAGGTGGAGGGAGTGTATTGTACAATAGCTGGTGAAGCAGCATGATAAGGACATTGTGCGGAAGTGCAAACTGGATCATGGTTCTCAGGGTGAAGAACTACATGGTCCTGTTTTTATATATATATTTATATGAACTTCATCACCAACACCAACTGGACAACCAAACATTACACCGATACGAAATTGTTGGAACATCTCCGTCCAACACCATTGCCTCTCCACAGGATCTCCTCAAGATCCTGGAACCTTGATACAGGGATTTGCTCCAAGCCTCAAGAGCATTAGTGAGGTCGGCCATTGATGTTGGGTGACGAGATCTGTCTCCCATTTGACATTCTTGTTGAAGCCAAAAGTGTTGGGGTTGAGTTCAGGACCGGTTTAGTTTCATCCACACCAAACTGGGAACACCATTTCTTAATGGACCTGGCTTTATACACTGTGATTTTGAACAGGAAAGGGCCCTCCCAAACTGTTGCTACAAAGCACATTGTTGTCTAAAATATAATTTTATGCTAAGGACAGGGGAGTCCATACACTTTTGTAGCTGGAGGAAGGGGGGGGGGGGGGGGGGGGGATCCTCAGGTGTGGGGATTTCTGAGTCTGTTCTGGCCGTGGGTGTGAACAAATCGCACGTTTTCTCTTGCAGGCCTTCCTTTCCACGTGACATTAGGTTATTATTTACAGTTGGATTAAACTGTACTTCTTTGTTTGGGGAACATCTATAAAAAAGTTCTGCATTCAAATACCAAACAGAGCATTACTCTGCAGAGACCGTGGGTCATTTCGAGTTTCAACCTGAGTTAGTCATTCTTGATTGGTCAAGCAGGCGTCCTCACTGCATACTGTGCACTCAGCCTTAATGGCGGGGGCTCTCGGTTCACTTCCCACTTGCTCACTCTGCAGTGGGAGGCAGCGTTTGAATTGAGGCTCTTGTGATAAGTTGCCGTGATTGAAGGTCGGAAACCCAGGTGCAATGACTCAGTGTTTGCTCATTTGGATTTGTCAATTGGCGGTGATAAGAAGCAAGGAGGGAGGGAGAAAGAGGGAGGGGGAGAGAGAGAGAGAGAGAGGTGAACAACCTGTTCATTAAAGCAGCTTGCTAATGATTTACAGGAGTTTGAGAAATGCACTCAGCAGAGCTAGTGAGCCGAAACGAGGAACAGAGGGTGAATCACAACAGCCCTGTTTGTCTCACATTTCTGAAAGTCCACGTACCAAACAGAATAATTAAACACTCCGAGGTTCAAGCAGTCATTAGTGCTAAACACAGCCAGCATGACATCATGCTGAAATATTATCATGGCAGCTACATCTGACTTTTTGAAAGCAGGAAGTTAGGGGGAAAATAAAGATTTTCTGAATTTCAGAATCAGTTTTATGCCTGAGCTTGTTAAAGGGGTTTAAACTAAATGCATTCAATCTGAATCCATCTTTACAGCGACCGCTTTTGCATCAACCGCAAAGATATCTCAGATAATAACATAAATAGACCAGAATGCAGTGCATCTACAACACATGATGAGGACGGGGAACAGCTTGATTAGACACACCCCAGCATTCATGAACTGCTTGACTAACATACAATGACATTCTCATATTCCCAAACAATTGCCAAAAAAGGCATTCTGGGAATTGTAGCAGCAGTAAGTACACCAAATAGTGTGACAACACATTTCAATACATTCCTCCTGAACAGCTAAAACATACCAACAAAGAGATCATATCGAGAGAAGAGAATGAACATTTCCTGGTGTTCTAATAACTCATTAACAACCATTGCTCAGCCTCATATAGATCGTGATCTGTGTGTGTGTGTGTAATGAAACATCTTTTTGTGGAATGCCTGCCTTGGAACAGGACAACTCCTAACCCCCGCAGGTTAACTGAGTCTGATCCCACTTGGAAGGATCGCTCTCACGTCCTCCATAACCTCCTTTTGCTTCGCAGCCCAATGGACTTTGGTGCAGAAACACAAGCCTGTGACATCTGGTTATCATTTCTCAACATTTTAAATTGGATATTGGGATTAGCCCGGGCTAGCCGCGTGTCCCTGGGCTCGCCGGCGATGTAACTGGATTGCTCAGCTTGTAGTGGGCAGAGAATCCCTTCCTGACTTTCCCAGGGCTCACAAAGCAATCCCAGCACTTCCACTGCACAGTAATGAGCAGCTGCAGGGCTCAGGTTCAACCACGGGGGTTGAAGCCCAAAGCCAAAGTGTCCACCACCACCATCAGCCTGGACCGTAGCCCAGGGGCTTACAGGACAGCAGTCCGCTCCACTGTCTGGGCACAGACCGTTCAGCAGAACAAAAGACAAAAACAAACTAAACTAAACCTCAAAAACCTCTTCAATTTCCCTCAGGGTTTTTTTGTGAAAGCGAGACATCTCATCTGCTATCAGATTAGCCATCTGAGTTATATAAAGATCATACCACATCATTTTTTTATGCGACAGGGGAAGCACTGCAAAAGCATTCATATGGACCCTAATTTCATCGTGGTCTTCATCTTTTCACTCAAAAGTTATCTTTCTGGCACATTTTACTCTCGATTCCTTTTGTTGGAAAGAAAATGTAAGAATACAAACAGTTTTCCTCAGTTTGCAGATAATCTTTGTGCTCGGAGGACGATTCGAGATAGGCGACGCAAAAAGATTGTGAGACAGAACGATTGCTTTTATTCTTTTTCCAAAAGGCTTTTTTTTAGGCTTCACGAAGGCCTACGGGAAGTATCCGCTCTCACACACAGGGTGAGATCTCAGATTATGATGTTCAGGGCTCTCCAGAAGCAAGTTTGTGATGAGGTGTTCCTTTTTGTTTACTTCAGTTCGTGATGTACCTCATTTGCCAAAATGGCTTTCAACAGCCTCCAGAGACTCTACTTGTATTTGCTGCATTCAGCTGTGGAAAGATTTATTTTGTGAGGTTTTCAATATTCGACAATGATAAATTGATGATGATGATTATGATGATGATGATAAGGAACAACAGACATGCCGCTTTGGCTCCGATTGTCATCAATGATGATGTAGAACATTGTCTTCTATTGAACTCCCTTGTCACTGTGCTTCATGTGGCATTATGACATTATGTTGTTCAGTTATCCATCGAAAAAAGACTCCCTCATACAAACCGATCTAAAATGTTTTCCTCCCAACTTTTTATTACCAAAGCACCCTCTGTACACTTCCACAGCCGCTCTCCTGTAAAATATCACGGCCACTCTGTTCTTCTATTATGCAGCTCTTGCTCCTTCAACTGCAGTTATCCGTCACTGTGGCTCCTCATAAAATGAAACCTCTTTTTGTAATTTAAACACAACCCACATGAATCACTCGCAACAGGTCTCAGATCATAAAGGCTACATCGACAGGTGGTATTAATTGCCTGTAAAGTTTATGACATTGTTGAGTCAATCAAATCCCCCTCCCTCAATGATATCCCATAGTTCAGCTCTCTCCCCCAGATCATCTCCGCCTCCCCTACAGACGTCTCTTTTGGCAAAGGCCTTGGGTAACCATGGCAATTGCCATGGGAACACCCCTGCCAAGCCTTATTAACCCCCGGCCTCTCAGGGTCCAGCTCTTGACATCTGGCGCATAGTGGCTCCTTCTCGCCACATCCTCTCCATTGACCCAGGAAGTGCTCCCTTTTCCCGTCTGGCGGTGACCTGCAGTTTGGAAAAAAACCTTGGCGCCCCTCCAGTGGGCATCCTAGCCGATTCCCCCCCCCCCAACTCCTCAACTCACGTCCGCATAGTCAGGTTGTTACCTGCTGGGTCCGATGTGAAAGCAAACCAGGAAGAAGAGGTCTGGGAGGGGTGTAGCCAAGAGCAACCCGGCTGCGGTGGATGGGAATAGTGCCGTACCTCAGCTGGTGTCAACCTAAATAGCCGTATGTTAGCTTTAGGCCCCTGTTCACCACTCGGTACTCCAGCGATCGAGTGGCTGGAAGGACTACAAACCAGAGCCAAGTCATGGCTGGCAGCCATTATACCTAATAAGAAGCAGATTCTGAAAACATATGGTCCCAGTCGATAAAACCCCCAGAGCTCAGGGAGGAAATGTTGTATTTCCAGCTTATGAAAGCAGTCTAGAGGCACCTGTCGCTTTGTTAGTTTTTCATTTGAACACTTTCTATTACATTATGTTGAACTGCTGCGGACAGACAGCTGTTTGGCTTGTGTTTCGATCTGTTTGCTTTCACTAAAGCCTGTCGTGCAGCCATATGCTTCCAATCACGGGTGAGGGTAACGTACATGTACGGAATCATTTAAGCACCACATGCTTTCAGTCAGAGTGCTGCCAGTGAGCGTGAGCTAATGAGATGCCGGTCAGCCACTGTTGAAACGGTTTGAAATACATCGCAAAAAGGCCAATTCAGAAAAATGTTAGAATCTCGTATTTTAGGAGGATTAAGTCTTATTTTTACTGATAAAAAAAAAAAATCTTGTGAAGCAATATTTGCATTAGATTATTAAATCGGTTTCAACTGAATGTATTTGTTAAGAAAATATTTGATACCTTTTTTATTTCAAGAATCAGCTTACAAAACATTTATATCATCAGACTTAAATAAATTAATTTCAATACAATCAATGCTTAAAGACAAAGCACACCTGTGCGTAGTCTTCCAATTTGGTTAACTTCGACACCCACACTTGTCTTGAAAGTGCTAGCTTAAATACAAAAAATGATTGTGTAATCATAATTGTGTACAGTGATGCATCCTTTGGTTTCTCCAGCATTCACAATAGTTTGCTTGCTTGTAGATATGATTTTGTATTGCAGTGCACCGTGGAAATATGTTGTCACCTGTCTGTGATGTTGAAATTCAGCGTAGCTTTGCTGGGAAATGGCTTTTATTGTGAAGATGTGACTCAGTCCTAGTATCTGTTATCTCCCGCTGGCGTCTTCTGTTTGCTGTGGCTGGAATCACCAAACCCTCAGACAGCTCTGGGGTCAAAGAAGCGGATAAGAGTCGCTGGTGTCCACGGTGCCACTGATGCAGATATCTGTGTGCTTTATCCTCTCGGGTCATAAGTTTCCTCTGCCTTTTATTAACTCTTTGCCTGTCATATACATTCACTCCTCTTTGTCAGCCCCTGCTTGCTTTTATCATAACAACACTCATTCCTCTTTATCAGAGGGGTTTCTGTGAAGTTTGTTGCCCTTGGTTGATTGCCAAGATCTACACCGGTGCAGTTCTCCCCATTTGCATGATTCATTTCCCTTGTTGCAATTTTCATATGCTAATCTAATTAGACTCATCTGGAACAGTTTGTTAATTAAACATACAGCAAAATAACTAAATGTAGAGCCTGTTCTGCTGGGTGGATATCTTTCGGATCTCCTCGCTGGAAACCAATCCGTGACGGGCGGAATGTCGGAGATCGCGGCGGAATGGGGACTCGCGGCGCGTTGCTGTGTAATTGTTTGAGCGCTGCATTTCCCTTGGCTGCTCATTTAGAAAAAGAAACTCATTGTCATGTTAAACCCTCATTAGCATGACACTGACAGACATGATGCTAATGACATTAGAAATTAGCAGTAATTCGGGCATCTGGGAGATATTTCACACTGTAAATGAGATCAACATGAAGCCCGCTCCATTCGCTGCAGTTACGTTTAAGTTGAATCAGCAAAGGATATGCAGTAACAGGATTGGTGTTTATTGCTCAGGTTGCACCACAAAACAGACTTTGTGTCTGTATTTGAAGGCCCAAATATGGTCAAAATGTAGCCGGGAGGTGAGCACTTCTCAACAAGGGAATGTCCTTGACATTTCTGACTTAATAACAGCTGCTTGGAGTGCTACACTCTCACCAAATTGTAAAGAGCGTGGCCAGATGTCAAAGATGCTGGATGAAGCCAAAAAGACAGGACTTGTCCTCTGCAATGTCCCTTTCAAGATATATTCAGACGGGCAACCGTCGGCTCTGTGGAACCACTTGAGTTATCACTCGAGCACAGCTCATCAATATTTCATTAAAAGTGATGCGGGCCACAAAAGTAATTTCCAACAGCTTCATCGAGCCATTTAGTTTGTTAGAAATGATCTTCACAGAAGAGGCTCTTCATGCCGCAGAGTCATAAAACAAGCCGACAGATTCATCACGAGTCTAAATTGTTGAGACAGAAGTGTTGCGTTGTGTCTGACAAAAGGATTAGAAGCGTTTTACATGCTTGACTTGATTCAAACGCTTTTGAATATAATCCCCTTCATTTGAATACCAAATGAGAACGATTCTGTCTGGATTCTCACGCACAATGTCTGTTTGGGGCCGTGGTAATTATTGCTATGAAATGTAATTGCACCTGAACTTTTGTGTGCTTCAAACACCAATCAGGAAACGGCCCAATAACCACGTGTTGACTGTGTATCTCGGGAGGCGTTTTGAGTGCATGCGCCAGACTTCCCCCCCCACCCCCCCCGCCAAGAACGCTCTTCCAAACTACCTACAAACAACCCTGTGTTCCCCTATAAACGTCCAGCCAATGCAAAGCTATTATCAGCAGCGATGGCAGGCCGAAGAGAGGCCATTCATTAGCTTTAAACAACTGTGGCCATCTTCTGTCCTCCCCACCACTTCAATGGCACCTTAGCAACCGTGTGAACAATACCAGTGCCGGTCATGGCCGCAGCGCGTGTGTGGTCCTGTCCCGGTTGTAAAAGAGGCAAGACAAAGCACTCCGCGAGCGCAGGCCGTGGCCCGAGCGGGTCAAGCCATTTCCGAAAGGTGAACGCACTTGTTTGTCGAGGGACAAGCCAGAGGAATGTGGCCACGGCGGCTGTGGAGTGTTTTGTGCGACGTGGACTTGACCGGAGGTTTGTATATAGTAAGCCTTGTTACTGTCTCATTGACATGTGAGGCATGTGTGACCTTTTGGCTCTTGCCTAGTCCAGAGGCCTCTCCGGTCTGGTTCAGGAGGACATCAATACGCAATCTTGTGAAAAATTCAATGACGTTGGTTATCCTGGGAAAGGTTCAATTGATGGAGGAGATTTGATCGAAGTTCTTTCAATAAGGTTCCCTTTAACTGTGTGAGGGTGACTTTCATCTCTAGAGGAGAAGAGACTGCAGCAATCCAGTGGATGCTTTTCTCCAGCGCTGATGGAGATCAATGCGAGCCGCTCAGTCGATGGTCCCCGGGCTTCTCTGTAACGAAAGCACTCTTTGCGTTCGTTTCGAGGAGCTGACTTGATGCGCGCATCGGCCTTCTCCTCTATTCAGAAGAAGAATGGTCTCGTCAGCTGTGCTCGGGGAGACGACTTCATCTCCTCACTGGTAATTAGATCACAGCCGCCGCTTACGGAGGAGCTGGAGAAAAAGCACATTGGGCCCACAATAAATGAATCAATGCCACTGTATCTCTACTCCAGGAGAATGGAATGCTTTAATGGAAGTGCCGTGGCAACCTGGGCAGCGGAGGCAGGGAGTCCTGCTGCCAACGTGGCCTTTCAGAAGGGCCTGTGCGCCTCTGACTGTCGTAAAATACGCAAAGAAAATGTTTGATTTGTTTGGTCACGAAAATGCAGGAAGCAGTCTGTGTGTGGCTATAGACCCCCTTGGGTCAATGGGGATATTTACTCTGAGTCCGCCCTCTACTCAGTCTTGTCTTTCAGCTTTTTTCTTTACTATGTCTTAATAATAGCCAAGAATAAAGCCTAGTTGTAGTGTTTAAAGCAATATTTGTCTCAGTCCAGGAACCACCAAATGTATGATAATTTCAAAATAGTCAATATGTTTATGTTACATTTACAGACAGAAAGTGTACATGTGCTATACATTATGTTCCATTAGGAGTGCTTGTCAGATTTCGTATAGCAACCGCCTCCCCACACACCTTTCTGACGTCAGATTGAGGGGGAATGTGTCCGACCACTTCTGTACTTTCCAAGACCGGCGATCCGACGCGATTCACACACGAGTCCACCTGATTGGCCAGCTGTGTGGGTAAAGAAAGAACTTATCTATCAAGCTCTCTTTTTTCGTTCTCGAGAAAACTGTTTCTGTCAGTTTTTGTGTACCTGGCTGAGTGCAACATAATAAATGTCCCCCAGGAGAGACTCTCTGAAGATGTCTGCCCTCCGTATCCTCTCCCCATCTGTATTACGGCTGGCCGTTTGGAAAAACTATAAACAATTTCATGGTCGAACAGCATCGTAAGAATTCATTCTGATCGAGTATCCTCCGACCCTGAGCCTCCTCCTGGGTACATCTCACTGCCTCCTTGATCTCTGTAAGAATTTTGTATTCTCACACAGTGAGTTTCACAAATGAGGAAAACAACGCACACATTCACACAGTCTCACCTCAACGGCATTAACAAAGTCGCAATTGGTTTCATACATAAAAAGTGACAGAAGTAGTTGTCTGATAAAAATAAATAAGGGAGCTTGGGAGAGGAGTTCATACCTGGCCTGCTTTCACTCCTCCATGAATCATTGCCTTTTAAATCTATGTACGAACTGTTCGTGTATGAACACTATAGAACCATAGAGGCATGCAACAGCCAAGATGTCAGTCATTTGCAGACCATGCCAAGGTCAGAATTCTAGCAGGTGTCTGTGCCCCCCCCCACCACCCTTATCATCTCTTGTGCCAGTATGCATGCTTTCACTGTACAATGCTGGCCTTATTTAGCAGAATACCTGTGTCAGGGTGCCTCTGCACTCTCAGTTCCTCTGCAACAATGGGATCCTTTCTCAGTCCCCTCCACCCTCCTTCACTGTGTGTCCCTTTTTTTTTTAGTGTGGACACATTCAATAAGAGCTCCCGTGATTCATTACTGTCGGCGAAGAACCTGTTTACCTATTAGAACATGAGGTGTCAAATTAATGAATGCCAACATCCAAGTGCATTGTGAATTAAGGCTTTTTTTTTTTTTTTTTTTTGGCTCTCTGATGGATTTGTGGCATGTTACCGGGAACCCACTTCGGGGAGCTTACTGGCACTGCTACACACACACACACACACACACATACACACACACTCAACACGGACACATGCAGGACAAATGAAATCACCCTGATTCATCAGTGAGATAGTTCAGCGGGTTGACAGCGGGTTGACGTTTCCCCCGTTTGGCCTTTTGTTGTTCCTGTATAAACTCAGTGTGTTTCCACAGTCTGATGTTCGATCCCTCGGGCTAAAGAAGCTCTACAGTAGATACTAATGCAGCCCTGTTCATCACAGGGCTGCACCGCAATGACAAACATGTTCTCTCACGAGTTCACGAGTTGTCGAACCGAGGTGTAGATTCATTTTTAACTTTGAAATGAAATTGCGCTGCCCCTGTGGGAAAAGTCCTGACTGAAACAGCTGAAAAATATCAGCGTGCTACAGTTTTTTTATTCAGACAGCATGTTGGTGCTGGTCAGAAGGGATCAGCCAACACCAGCAAATTAAATGTTTTTGAGCATTATAATGTCAGAACACATTTCTTAAATGAGTGTGTTTATGTGGACAGACACCAAAAAAAATCTTGTTATTCTTATTCCCCGCAGGCGCCTGTGATGTATACACAAACAAACCAGTGCAACTTGAATTATTAATCATGTTGTGCAACCGGGAGAAGCGCTTTTCCAGATTTCTGAACTGAGAATATGGTGTTCACATCTTCAAATATATCGTATCCATGTAAACACTCAGTGACCGTGAGTAGAACCTGTTGCTCTGGTAAAGGGTTAGATTCCTACTAGTGCTATGTAAAAGCACGCACATAAAGACATGCAGCGACTGTATGAGCTGCTCACGCCATCCCAAATAGATCTTAGTACCAAGAACGATTAGTTACTGGAGCATAGGAAAAGTTTGAGATTTTTCGGTATTCAAGAAGGTGTGAACATAAGGGGTGGAGGGGGGGGGGGATAGAAGAAGCCCTCCGGCGAATGCCACACAAGCTTCTCAATGTGACCCCAATTTCAATCAGGCCTCTGCCTGACTGGAACGTCTTTGTTTGATGAACCCTCTTAACTCGTTGAGTTTCCAGGAGGCTCAGTGCTGCTCTGATGAGGCACTTTGCACTGTGTGTATAGGGGTGGGAGATGTATTCTGAATAATGCATAGCGCTGTGTGTGTGTGAATCCATGAAGGATGTTGTTACCATCCCAACTTGACCCAATTTTGGGTTGGTCATGTGACTTCAGATTCAACATAACTCTACATATAGTGGTGGGTGCTGACTTAATTAATGCTTTATAAAGACGATAAATAAAACAGAAAAACGAGTTGATTTTTTAGTGTTTTAGATGTTTTTCCAGCGTTCGTCTGTTCTCAACAAACCGTTACCAGCAGGCTTGATATACATCGGCCCCAGCAATTAGACCCTTTATCTGAGGATTTGGGAAAGTTTGTCCCTTCACACACAAAAAACTTTAGAGAGGGGGGTGGATAAAAAGTAAAAGAGAGGAAGGTAGGAAAAGAGAGCAAGACGCACGATCACAGAGCCACGCAAGTTCTCACTGCCAGAGGTCAAAGGTGACAGCCTTGAAGTGGTGAGGAGGGTGAGGAAGCCCGGGGCCTCGGGTCAGGTAGCCTCTGAGAGTAGCAGTCTGTGGGAACCACAGGCCGGACACACATGCATTGCACACGCACACACACACGCGCGCGCACGCTAATAAGCGGTTCGTGTCAGGATAGAACTACAGCTACAGAAAGAGGCACCACAGGTTGGAAAGGAAAACGCTCCCGACAGTTTGCTCACTAATGCGGAAGCATTTTGTGTTGTGACCTCTTTTCTCCTGGTATTAATGTTAAAATTACCTTCTCTTTTTACCGTTTGTGAATTTCTATTTAACAGCTTTTTCAGTAATAAGAGTAATAATAATTACAACTTTAGTCTCATTCTACAGTATTTTAGCTTTCTATCTTCAGGCAATGTTTCATTTGACGGCCATTTTTGCCTTTATTTGCCAGTTGATAGATAGTAGAGAGACAGAAAACAACATGGGGTAGACAAAGAGAGGGGTGTGACACAACAACAGTTTTTCTTTCAGTTGTTTAGCTAATTGTGTTCTATAGATTCAATAACACGCTCGTTGCACATTGAGATACTAGATAAATAATTCATAAAATGTCACTTTTTCCCTCGTGTCAATGAAGCAAAGCCCATTATTTATTTTTTTCCCCTGTCACGCATCACAGAGTGCCGTCAGAGCATGAGGCTGGTTTATTTCTCTCGAGGCCGTTTGAGCTTCAAGGAACTTTGCAGGTTTACGCGCGTTAAAGCAGAGACGGGCTGTGAGTCATAGCTGTCACACTTAGCCAGCGAAACCAAAAGGTGAATCCAGCCGTAATGTCACCTGTGAGATCTCGACACTTTCCCCCACTTTTTAGAACTATAAAATGTCAACGCTCATGAATCTGTCAGAGTGCAGGGTTGGTAAAAGAGCGATGTCGGGACATTTTTTTGTCAGCTCTGTCTGTCGGCTCTGTTTTATGGACCGCGCCAGGATGGATGAATTAGATGCCGAGCACTGAAATGCATCATAGAGGCATACAACATGCAGCTGGAGTTTCCCCTCCCATTTGTTTAATACCCCATCATCCAGAGAGAGAGAGAGAGAGAGAGAGAGAGAGAGAGAGAGAGAGAGAGAGAGAGAAGAAACATTTGTCAACGAATGGTTGTATAATGCAGGACAGAGAAAACACAAGGTGCACTGATTCCTGTGTTTAATGTCAGTAAGCAAACATTTTTCTCAACTCTTTGAATCATATCTGCAGTTGGAACAAAACGTATATGTTACTGTACTCCCACGGAAGAACAATACACGTTCCATATTGAGTTTTAACAGACTAGAAGCTGCCGTTACAGACTTCAAGCAAGTATTTGATTGGATTGGACTTTGCCGACATTAGCCAAATGGCTCAATGAAACAAGAAGTCTTCGTAATCAATAGACCTATTTCGGCTCAAAGCACTGATTGCGTTTTGAGCCGCGGCATTTGCGTCGAACTCTTAAGTCTCATAAATCACAGAAGCTCAGCCGCTCTCTAAAAGCAAAGCTTCGATCGAACCCTGATACATTGTTCCGTCGTGTTCTCTCCACTCTACTTAGGCCAAATGAGACGCAGTACATTGTTCTAGCCACGCTGTCACTGTGAAGCTTGTCTTGTCTGCAATGTAGGCTAAGCTGTGCTTTGGTTTAATTGTTCGGAGTTGAATAGCGCGCACTGTTTAAGGAGAGAAAAGGCAGGGTATTCATCTTTTTCTCTCATTGGCATCTGTGCGTATTTTTCTTTAACATGCATCAGTCCTACATTTCATCTCCAGTTCAGGGTTCAGTTCCTCAAAGCAAGGCAGCTCACTTCTTCGAGCTCAAACTTTACATCTTCTCTGTGTTATTAATGAATGCCTCACATGCGACGATTATATATTTTTTTCTTCGAAGATCGGCCCGTTTTACTCCAGTGCATCTGAAAGGCCTTACCTTTCAGATCCCACACCATGGCAGCCGCCGCTCCCCCTCTGCAACACAAAACACGGCTGCGGTTCTGTAAATGATAACGTATCGGAGCGCTGACCCCCAAAGCATCAAAAGGCTTCACACCTGCTGCATGATAAAGCCCGGCCTACCGTGACGCGATCTGGAGCCGATTGTAGTCGTTTGCAACTCCTCAGCAGCTCAAGCAAAACAGTTAATGCAATAACCAGAGAGAGAAAAGAACAAACCCTCAGAGAGAGTGTGTGTGTGTGTGTGTGTGTGTGTGTGTGTGTGTGTGTGTGTGTGTGTGTGTGTGTGTGTGTGTGTGTGTGTGTGTCCAAATGAATTGAGTCCTTCCGTCTCGGTAATAACGACCCCACCGTCTGTCCATCCATTCCGCTCAGCGCATACCTCTTGAGAGGGAGTCAAGTACAGGTCAGAATTCCCCGGGCGGCGCAATCAAGGCTGATGAATACGAGAACAGCTAAGCGCGGAGCTTCTGCGGGGAAACCACACCAGCAAATGAAGGATGACCCAAGACGAGGGCTCCAATGAATATTACATGACCGTCCTACAAGCATTAAGCTGTGACATTCAAGCACGTCAAAAGACTGCTCCAGCCAAAGTTTGATCGTCCCCGTGCCTTCTGACTTTCAGACTCGTTTCTGTTTGTATATGCAGCAAAAAAAAAAGGAGAATCAAAGAAAGATGACTCTGGGCTGTGAGGAAGGATGAGCGAGCCAAAACCCGGTTGTCCTCCGCTCATGCAATAGTGACGTTCTAACTTCTAACTTTCTGTTCATCTGTGCATTGTGTTCTCACTGCACCAAACAACCAATTTCAGACAGCCTCATCTAGTTGGACTCTGATCCTGTTTGTATCAGCTAGCACCTGGAATTGAAGAAAAGGTGTTTATAATTCTTTGTCAAACTGCTACTACTGCGAGTGTGGAATGCCTCTTAAAACACTGAAGGTTGCTTCTTTCTTGAGGTCCAGAGAAATCTGCACCTTCAGGACTTAACGATGAATGTCTTTGTCGCTCAATCTGCGCTGAGAACTCCTGGCAAAGCCCTCTGGGAGCTTCTGTTGTCAGCCTGATTTAATTACAGGGCAGCTGGGGAAGAAAAGAAAAAAAAGCAACAATTGGATTTTTCACTTCCTGAATCTGAAAGTTGCAACACTCGGCATCCACCGTTCCCTCTTCCCCTCGTGCATTCAACGATCTTAAAACCCCTTGAATAATGACTCCATAAAAACCTAATGCCTCCTTGCCACAGGCTTTTTTGGAATATGCTCTTAATTCTTACAAACCCCTAAATGACACAAGCAGAGAATTATAGACTTTGAAAGATGAAATCAGTCACAAGGAGGCCTCAATAAATCCTTTCAAAAAAACGAGTCAAAAAGTGATTAACGGTGCACGATCTCCCTCTGTGTCGGGCCGCTTCTCTTCATTTGCTCAAGTCCCCACTGTTTCAACAGCAGCATCACGCTCTCCTCCTCAGTCTTTGCACAGGTGACGGGGGGGCTCACAGTATTTATTGCCCTGACCCAATACGTAAAGGGTCAGTGAGGGGGCTAGCAGGGTGTTGTGGATGGAGCTGGGAGATGACAGAAGTGTCAGTGGGGGTCGTCCGGCTAGTGATTCACGTTGGATGGGGGCGGATGGAGGGCGGGGGTTAGAGGATGAAGACCTAGCAGCTGAAACACATGGCTGGCTGTCAGCAGCCCAGAGACCTGGGCCTGTTGCTCCTCTCCCCCAGATCTGTTTATTTCTCTCCCTTTCTCTCAGAGAGCAAGCTGGCCTCCAATGAGAAGAGAGATGATTTAAATGAGGAAAAAGGAAAGCCAATGCAACTCAAGCTGCCACACACACCCGCCGCTTTGTATGACCAAGAATGGGCGTCTATATTATTATTATTTTTTTCAGCCAACACTGGATGTTTCAACAAAGCACTATAGTCTCGTCAGGCTGGAGGGTCTCTCCGCTTTCATCATGTGGATCTTGTCACCAAAGACAAAGCGATGCATCTGTTTTCAATAGATGGAGGATGATGACATTTTCTCCCTTTCATTCTGTTTCAGATCGATGATTATAAACACAAACCTCAGTCGACTTCAAGACTTCTATTTGATCCCTTTTGAGAGTTATTTCGGCTAAAGAATTACATGTGGACAAATCTACGAAGAGGAGAGTTCCTGTCAGCCTGGAAGAACTCTTGCTCTGTTGAATTTTGTCAGATTTTAAAAAATGAACAGTTTATAGTTTGATGAAACCAAAGCCACGCGCTTCTCTTTGGCAGAAACCAAATTTATTGGATATTAATTGGACAAAGCGATGTGTTGTATCTGGAAAGAAGATGTGTAAGAGTTAAGAACTTCTCAAAGATTTATCATAGCAATTTCAATAGGTTAGGAGACTCACAAGAGACAGATGAAATAAAGGGTTAGAATTGGTGGAGTACCCCTTTAAGGAAGTTTCAGTGTGTGTGTGTGTGTGTGTGTGTGTGTGTGTGTGTGTGTGTGTGTGTGTGTGTCTTCGAGATTGTTCTGCTAAAGTTGCCCGGTTCCCCGGTCCTCGTCCGCTGCCAAGCATCCACAGCATGGCTGTAAAGACAAATCTAATGAAATTGCTGCGTTGGACCCTGCATGCTTATTGCATTAAGTGCAATCAATAAATCCTTTTTGTACACTAGCAACCTCCCTCTCCCCGCATCTCAATAAGGCTGAGTGCTCTCTGTGTAATGAAGATTGCTCGGGAACTTGATTACTCTTAGTGCCGTCCAACTTAAGAGGCGGTTCTTGGCAGTTTCTCCCGCACTGGACGAACCATTACATGACTTTTATTTTTTTAAATATATGGGCATGCTGTTGAAGCAGTGATGCTGTAAAAATGTCCGCCTGTGTGCGCTGAGTCAAGCTGCGTCACGGTAACAGGACAGGCGGGGGGGGTTATTGCATCCTAGCAGACACTGTATCTTTTCACGCCCAGCCAGCTCACTGAAAAGTGTCCCCGTGACTCATATGGGCCATTCAGTGTGTCACTATTTGAGTTGAACATCACTGTGCTGCTACAGAGAAACGTCTCAAGCTTCTAAGGAGGGGATTTCGTTTGAAGTGTCCTCACTGTCTGGGATGCAGGGTTTTTCAGTAGACCGCACTCTCCGGTTGGTTTGAGGGGGTGTCCAACCTTTGGCGTAGGTGTCTACATCTGTACTTTTAAAACACCCTGGGGGAGGAGAAATTCACTCGCATGATCCATTTTTCAAATCAATTTCGGGCCTATTTCTTTGACAGGATTTCCTCCTCCTGGCTCTCTCTCTCTCTCTCTCTCTCTCTCTCTATCTCTCTGGTGCCGTTTGTGGCTTTACCTCTGAAAGCCCCGAGAGAGGATTGACTCAGCCTAATTGTGTGATTAAAGACCCCCTGTCCCTTTCTTCTTCTGCCAGCGCTAAACAAGACAGAAGTAGACTTGTCCCAGTTACCTCACAGCCCTCTCTTCTGGTCGAGAGGAGGCTTTAGGGACCCGCTGGGTTCGCCCGCTGCTCTCGTGTGGCCCAGACTTGATGGATACGGATGGATATCACTCCGGGCTGGAGGGGAGAGCGGTCTTGTTTTGTCTAGAGCTCTCTTCCTACTGCAGGGTATCTCTTCATCAAGGCACCAAGCTGGGGTGATAAACATTAAGAGCTCCTCTTAGCATCTCCATTCCCCGTCTTTCTCCTCTCTCCGTCAGCGCCTTTTAAGTATTTTCCCAAGGAGCGATGCGAATCTCTGGGAAACGCTTTCATTCAAATTTGCAGTCTGGATCACAAGCTTTTCGGCAAAGTGTGTGATTCGAAGTTCACGCTCGCCATTAGCCAGCGCTGATACATCATGCATCATTACCTCTAGGTCCCAGGTTAAGCTCAAAAGATTACAGAGTACGTGACACACTGCACTTTGATACAGTATCACCAAATAAGGCAAAGGCAGGGGGTGGTACGTGGAGTTGGATCAAATAATATTAAGACAATGATTTGTCCAAACATGGCTCTTTGTCTCAAAGCTGCATTCTTTCCCCTCAACTCCTGCTTTGAAGGCTTATCAGATAAGTTTCCTCTACGTGATTCTCTGGTCTCGGGCATATTCTGGGTCAGCAAGCCTGCCTCTGCAGTGGCCCCCGGTACCCTTTTCAAATATGGATGATGGCTCCCGCGTAACACCAAAGTGGAACCTGTTGGTGAACTAATCCTCAGGCTGTAAATATTTCAGTGCTTGTCACAGAGCTGGAGGACACTCACCAAGCAGGAGGAAGGGATGGAGATGGATGGTTTCTCTATACTGCAGTAATACTATATTCCCCTGTCCTGTGGGACATATGGAGGAGTACATGTTCTCTGTAACGGGGACACAAACTCACTGTAAACTATAAGCACTTATGAGAAATGAATATTGGATTGGGGAGCCCCCACTCTAATGCAAAGTAGGAAAGGTGTGGGGGGAGGGGGTCTCCGAAGGTATTCGACCATCCAACAAGGCGATCTGATGCAGTATGCTGACCCTATACTGGACTAAACAAGTCTATTGTGTTGTGTATATGGCTTTCTGTCTTTTATATCTATCCTTTCTATCTATTACAATATTTCTATAAATAAACGTAAAACCCTTTGGAGACATTTTAGACAAAACATTGAACAACATTGGCTAAAACCAGCAATCCAGTGAAAAAAAAAAAATCCATATTCATTTTGTTACAACATCCAAGTCGGAGGGCTTGATGTGATTTTGTTGTGATCCAGAGAGGCAGATGCTTTGCTGTACCGGTCTGAACGCAGGTATAGATTTTAACCGTGAAATATGAAGATGATTGATGAATTCCGCCGCTGTGCGTCTTGCCTCAAAGTGCTTCCCAGTGGCGTTGTGATGGAACACCGTCTCTTTCCAGACAAAGTGGCCATTATAGCACTAGTTTGGTTTCGAACCCCCATAAGACCCATAGGTAGCTCTGTCTAGACAGCACTTTATCAGCGCTGTGATTGTTCACTCTACAAAATGTGCTGATGTGTGGCCGAAAGCTCGGCAAACAGCGTCTAATGTTTTCCTTGTCTTTCTCTTTCATGTGCCGTCCTGCCAACGCCCTACCAGGTAAGACCACTCCCTTTACTTTAATCTCTCCGCCACAATGGGCATGGTCTCTCTCCAAAACCACATCTGCACCCCCCTCCCCTCACCCCCCCAACCACCCCAAGCCCCATCATACCTCAAAGGACCACCGGATCTGTAGACATAGAAGGTGGCTTGGGTATTCTGGAAACAAATGGCGGATCTAGTCATGTTCAAACATTTATATTATACATTATATCCATTTTCCATCTTCATGCGATATCACAGTTTTCACAATTAGTACAGAATGTTTTGCTGTAAACCTGGACAAGAGCTTTTTTTTTTTTACTTCCTATCTTTTGTGAAGAAGACACCCCCTTCATCTATGGCATGTCTCTGCCCCACTTAGCTCACTGCCATTTTCCATGTAGTCATCAGCTCCTATTATTTTGACATGGTTCTGCATGAAAAGATTAGCCGACTCAGGGTGTCTTAGGTGGAAAACTGGGGAATTTGTTGAATCATTCATGGCACTTTGTGTTTTCTGAAACGTGTCCCGGCATTTGAACTATTTTGCGTGCGCTCGGCACTCTTCCTCCAAAGCGCTGGTGGAGACAGTGAGAGTAATGCGTCCGGGCGGCGCTCTGTGTCGCGTAAGAGAACAGACGAGGACGCGGAGAGAGGAGTGGAGAGCTGAAGTAGAGGAGATGACAGTGAGCAGAAGCAGAGTGCTGCGTTGTAAGCAGGCCCGGGCAGCTGAACCGTCTGCCCGCTTTTTTTGTTTTGAACTCATTGTGCCATGAAGAGCGCCGATCTCCAGCTGGAGAGCTAAATAGGCCATCAAAAGCAGAAGGGGTTCCGCTCGGGCAGATGCCTTTCGAGCTTTGATGGAACCTCAACCGCCGCTGATGACGCGATGAAGAGCGGCGGCAGAAACAACAGCGGTTTGTCGGGGGGATTGGGTGCCGTTCACCGTCTTTTGTCATGCGTATTAAAAGAGCTCTTCAGTCAAAACAAGGCCGCTCAGTCTGTCATTAAAGCTCGCAGATGACGGAGTTGTCCTTTCATGTGTTCCCCACTCAGGGCCCTTCCCTTTCTGTTAAAGCGGTCCCAGCCCCTCTCCCTCGAGAGACAACCAAGTCCACCAAAGTAGCTCATAGAAACGGACGTGTCTGGACCGATGGACTGAGACGCATTTCAAGCTTTTGTAATAAATGCATACATGTGCACATTTGACCAAGTGCACAGCTGTGATAGCAAGTCACGGTCGGACACAACAGGAAGTTGACTACTAGAGTGATCTAAGGCCTCTGCACATCTTTGAAAAGCTCTATTTTCAGTGACTGCCTTAATAATGAACGGAAGCCCAAACATCACTGAGAACATGAACAACTGCTCCTTCTCCACAGCACTTGACTTGAAAGATTTTAGGTCTTTGATTCAGGAAGCAGCAGTTTGCAGCTAGCGTTCAAGTACCTTACAGTGTGCTGCGGCATTACCGACAAACAGTGGAGGCTTTGTGCAATTCGTAATAGGATTTTAATGCCGTCTCTTTGTGGCTCAGAGAAGATTTCTGCTGATTGAATTCCAGGCCGGCCTTGTGAGTCAGACCGGCTTTTTAAGAAATAGACGCACCTGAAACCCTAAGAAGTACAAAAACTGTGGACAGAGCGCGCGGCTTTGATGTGCAGCGGCGCCATTCAGTGCTGTTTGCGCCCTCTCATTGTCACACTGGCTCACTGATTGATGTCGAGTTTTACGTGAGCTCCGGTTTGCGAAAGGCCGAAACTGCCATGTTTTTGCCGTAGCACGCCGATAGCTCTCTTCTCCCCGTGTTGGTGTGGGATTTCTCCAGGCCTTTTCAGTGGAAGAGGCCACTACAATGGCCACATCACGCCGCTCTGAGTGAGACAAAACACCTGTCAGGAGTGGTCACGCCTCGTTGCGGTGCCTGTTAAAGTGGGAGGTCCTCTTGTCACTCAGTGCGGTACCCCCATGTTTTCCCTAATACCATGTTTTTGGAGGAGGAAGCTCTTAAAAAGGGCCCCTTTAACCGTCCACACAAGTTTGTTTTCCTTTTTTTTCCTTGTAACTCTTCCCTGAGATAAGGCAGCCTGTCAGAATTGCCGTGCTCTCAGTTTGTTGTCCGTGTGTGCACATTTTTTGTGGGTGTGTGTGTGTGTAGGAATGTCAGCCATAACACCACCACAAAGGTGGATGGTCTTGGCCAACATGTCACACACACACAGCGAGGTCCCTCTGACACGAAAAGGGCACACTTAAGCTGTTTGATGTGTGTGTGTGTGTGTGTGTGTGTGTGTGTGTGTGTGTGTGTGTGTGTGTGAAGACGCTGGAATGCAGATTTCATATCCTCTCAGATAATGAGATTAAGGACGTGCCATCTGAGGGAGGAATTCCAGGCGCAGACCTCTGCTGCTCCGACACGGAGAGCTGGTGCACCCACGCTGCCCCTCCTCCTCCTCCTCCTCCTCCTCCTCCTCCTCCTCCTCGTTCTCCACGTTTAGCTGCTTTCCAATCGATCCAGAAATCTGCGAAATCTCATCGGTGAAATGATCTAAAACGAGTCCTCATAATTCACCAATCATAGAAGGAAACTGGCCCGAGTGAAACCCTGTTTGGTTCTACTTAATTCAAATGAATTGCCAGTAAAATGTTTCTACAGGCCGGTAGGCAATTATATGGATACAAATACGGAGAGGGAAGCTTCTGATAAAAGTTTATATTTACTTGGCTTTAAATGGAAATCCGTCACTTTTTTTATTAAGATTTTTGCAGATTTACAAAGAAATAATAATAATTTGATAATAATGATAGTTTCCTGTTTCTTTCTTAAAATTCAAATAAAAGAGGTGGTACTGACTGTGTGTACTGTCTCAGAACATCGTCTCTAGTTTCTCTATAGTTAGAACCACAGAACATCAATCCCTCCAGTGTCCTAGAAAATGATTCATATTTGATTTACTATTAATATATTATATACAACTATATATTGTATACAATATATAACTTAAAGGCCTTATACAGTTAGTCAAGTGTTGTTGTTTTTATCTTTGCACCTAACGTCTATTCACAATATCCACAGTATACAGTGAAATATGTCTTTATATTCCAGTTTATAAGATAAAGAATAAATCCAGATGATTCCCATAAACCTGCATTTGAGCCACCAAACCCCTCAGCAGGGTCGGTTATTGTCAGATAAACTTGGCCGACAGTCACACTAGGACTACAGCAACAATGGACATGGGAGATATCTGGCGAGCAGATGTTTCTCAAATGTTGCTAAACAAGGTTTTATCATTTCCCACATTTTTCAACAAATTATTATTTCCATGTAAATCGCTCCCTCGTCCCGCAACTCCGTTCCATGTCTTGGTTTACCACCATTTCGTTGGAATGCTAAAGCAGTTTAACGACGACATAACCGTACACTTATTATGGCCTGCCAAATTATAGACCACCATATCCTTTCTTTCGCAACCAGTGCTTTCTAACACATGGAATCATTACAAAATGACCCCTCTGAGAGCGGCATGTCAGGTGTCATTGAAATCTGTGTGTGTGTGTGTGTGTGTGTGTGTGTCTGTGTGTGTGTTCTCTCATGTTAATCCCTGCATGCAACCGCACCAGTGACATGACTGCCTGTGTGTTTGTGTGCATGCATGTGTGTAAAATGCTGCATGCCTCTGTACCAGTACGGGGATCCCACACGGTGACAGGCACTGAGTATGGTAGTATGTGTGTGGGACTCTGTGTGTGTGTGTGTGTGTGTGCAACTTGAGCCCCTCCACGTGACAGCCCTAGTCCCATCCTGCCCATTCACCCATGAAGACTGGCCCTCCTGAGACACACACACACACACACACACACACACACACACACACTCCCAGTATGGGTGACTTCCGACATGGGAGTTCTCTGGCATTTTCCCAGAGCCTCATCCTCGGTTCACAGCTAAACGAGAAAATGATGTACTGCACAGACTTCAAAGCTCTCAAAGTGTGTGTGTGTGTGTGTGTGTGTGTGTGTGTGTGCGCGTGCGTGAGAGAGAGAGAGAGAGAGAGAGGGGAGAATAGGGAATGAAAGGCACACCTAAGCAAAAGAGTAGAGATGTCAGGTAGGAATGGTGCATCTCCGAGAGGCAGAGACCTCTAGTGAAGAGATGAGACAAGTTCACACATGTCTAGAGCTGATCCTGTGTCAGCCTGCACCTACATTCCTCACTCTCTCTCACTCTGTGTGTGTGCGTGTATGTGTGTGCATGTGTCTGTAAATGCTGTTTCTTTGGATCATGCGAATCCGGTGCGCAGAATTTACTCATGTGTGGCACTGATGTGTTTGTGTGTGTTCAACTGCGCTTGGCACAAAACTGGCTCGTAATGTCATTTTAATGACACTGTAATAGCCTAATAATGAGCAGCCAATAATCATCATTTGCCTAATGGGCGTAGCTTCGCAGCTAATCACTTGGACATGGATGTGGATTTCAGTCTTGTCGCCGTCTCCCCTTCTCTTCCTCTCTTCACCCACACAGACGTGACGGTAGCCCGGTGCTAAAGCAGCAGTTGTCATCACGGCGTTTGGTTGAGGACTTTCGTTACTGATGATGATTTAAAATGTTGCAGAAATGTTTGACGTAAATGTCAGACAGTTTCGTTTCCATCAGCCTTTCTGTGTGTATATTCAGGATGACGAGGTTACAGAATTGCATTGCTGCACCCTGTGAGGTTTTTATCAGCCAGCAACAAGGCAAGGGAGTCTGGATCGGTTACGTACTCCCCAACACCCCCGCTCTGTTATTATGTAACAGTGAGTGGCAGCATGACGTGAATACTTTGTCTACAGGGGAGGAACTGCAAGATGCATTTGAGAAATCTGTTTCCGTCAGCCTTTATGGCATCTCTTTTTTTCAGTATGTCAAATTTTCTTTTTCACTCAAGTTGTAAAACTTTGTTGGCAATCTTTCCTTTTTGGCCGTGCTAGTGATATGGCTCGAGGGATGGCAATGTCATGTCAGACAGACGGTCCACCGGTTTGGTCCAGGCTGAAATATCTCAACAATTATTGGATGAATTGCCATTAAGATTGGCACAGACTGTCATGGTGCCCAGAGGATGAACCCTAATGACTGTACTGGTCCCCTGACTTCTCCACCATGAGGTTCGCATTTGCTGTTTATGGTGAAATGTCTCAACGACTATTATATGGATTGACATGGATTTTGGTCCACACAATCTTGTCCCCCTGAAGTTGAATTGTAGTCACTTCCGGGATAGATCAATAGATCACTTTGGAAAGACTTTATGAACCACATATCTGCAAAACTAAGGAAATTCCCATCAGCCTCAGCTGCATGTTGTGTTTAGTGCTAATTAGCAATTGTAGCATGCTAACAAGCTGGTTAAGAGGGTGAACATGGTTACACCGTCAACATTTTAGCCTTGTTATTATGAGCATGTTAGCATGCTGATGTTAGCATTTAGCTCAAAGCACCTGAGAACAGTAGACTAGTTTTGTTTGTACCACAGATCATTTTTCTAAAATTCTGACCTGATTAGGGACATTTTTGTCGTCCTTTGTGACTGATTTTGGGTATTTGTTATTTTATTGCGTATCTAGTTTCCACTAGCTGTCTTGACCTACCTACCCTATACTATTATGAATATTGGCTGCAGATGTGGACGTTTATAAAACTCTCCTTCAATACTACGTGTTTTGTTTCGTTCGTCGGCATATGGTCAATGTGCGTAAGCTCTCTGGTTGTGCTGAAATACTTAGTGGTGATGGCGTGACATCTCGGAAAGACACGGCAGCTTTGAGGTTTAAATCTGCCTGTCATCAAGCATACACCCCGCTGACGTGTCCTTGGATGAGACCTCGCCCCCCTGATCATCTGTGACAGATCCTGACCCCAAACCGAGACAAGAATTACATAATTATATATTGTTCATCATCGTGTTGTTAGTGGGCCCTTGTCCCCTTTGACATGCTGTCTGCTCATCACTAGAGCCTGTCTCTTTCTGTCTTGTTTTAGTAGATGGATGGATTGTAAATCCTCAATTGTCCACCCTGTGGACACTTGGTATGTAACCAAACCCCTCAACTCACAAAATGGCTTAACCAGATGGCTGCAGCAGAGCTATCCTGCCACGAATTCCGCGTCTCCTCTTTCTCAAAGTCCCGGCGGCTCCCCTTTCACCTGGCTTTATGTCTGCTCTTGAGTCAAAGACGTGAGCGTAATAGAGAACCTGAGCATCCTGCTCACTAGAGCTCCACACAAAACACCCGCAGTGGTTACAATGGCGTTGTTGTCTGCCTGCTTTATTGTGGCTAGTCTATAAAAAAAGATCTCACCTCGTGAAAGACGGGGTGTGGTGGGAGGTGTTAGTCTATGTGTGTGTGTGTGTGTGTGTGTGTGTGTGTGTGTGTGTGTTTGGAGCCCTCTCTCTGTTTTCCTCATTCACTGTTTTTTTTTTTTCTTTGACAAGTTACGTCACATTGGCAGAGCTTACAGCCGGCTGGAAACTTGGTGCACATATTCACAAACAGCAGATACACACACACAGCTTTCCATGTGGACCTTGTCATGTCAGCCAGGCTGTGTGTGCGTGTGTTTGTCTGTGTGTGTTTTTGTGTGGAGAGCAGGGCCCTAGCGGCATGTCTCTTGCTCTCCCTGTGGGAACATAGGTGGCCATTGTTGGGTGTTCAGAGCGCCGGGCAGATGGAGGCGAGTTGCTGACGGTAAAGCTGGAAGGAAGCCCAAAAATACTGGGGCAACAAGGCTCGGCGGCCTGTGTGTGTGTGTGTGTGTGTCTGTGTGTTAGGAGTTCTTCGGGGTAATACCCTCACCCAACATGTGCACACACACACACACACACACACACACACACAAAGGCCGTCCTCCTCATTATTAATTAAATTATCTGCGTGGAGCGGGTTTTGGATCCAAGCCCTCATTCCCGTGCCACAGTAAACTGAGTTGGGCCACTGACTGAATTTGATCTGAGAATTATGGGAAACAGAGTCAAAACAGCCCCAGGAGCTTACATGCTATACTGCACTGTAGCTTTACAAGTGCGCCACCGCCATCATGATGGATGCAGTTTTCCAGCAGTGATGTGAAAGCCTTAGTTTTAAGGGGCCACAGATGTCACCTCACTAAGTAGCTCACATCAGTCAGGACTGTAATATCGCCGGCCCCTGCATCATTTCAGAACTCTCCCTTTGAGGCCTGACATCGGGGAAATGACCCTCAGCGCAAACCCAGATGGCAAATGGCCTCTGGATGCAAGTGCTCTCTCATGGACACCGCTTTCTGCGAGCCTCTCTCTCTCTCTCACTTTAACTTCTCAAACAGCTGGAAGTGTAGCCGCAGCAGAGTCAAGTGGATGTCTGCTATTCCTGGGCCAGCTGCCGCTCACTGGCATAAGTGCTGGGAAGCTAATGGATGTTAAATAAGGCTGTGGTCTGTGTGCGGGCCTGCAAAACGCTCCGGCCTGAGGCCAGCGCTGGATTTTACTGTATTGTCAACATCGTTTTTTAAAGGTCCACTTGGTGCTTCAGCAATGCTGTGGGTTCTTTTTGTTTTTCATCCCGAGGAGTTGTTGAAGGCTAGAGACTGGAGAAGCAGGGTTTACACCTCATCCTGTGTTTATTTCATGTTGACTCAGTGGGTTGAAGTTAAGAACAACAATCGGCATCAGAAAGTGACCAGAAAATGCTTATTTTTTTCCTATTGGTCACCACAGCACTCATGTAATCTCCATCCAAAACTATTTTCTTCCTCTTTGGAAGTTTTATTTAGGTCAGAAGAAACTACATTTACCCCCGGGAGATTATTTCCTGATGATGTAATGAACAGTAGGAGGGTAAACTCTTATAACTCCTTTCACTGTTATAAGCTGTCGTAAATAAAGGAATTTCATAACTGTTCTGATATATCGGCATATATATATATCGGCATATATATCTATATATATATATATATATAGATATATAGATATATCTATATATCTATATACAGCTTATACGACCAATCAGAACACATAATAGATGATCCTGCAATTAAAATAATCATTATTAATAAATACTTATTTGCAGCCCTGCCAGGAATAGTGACTCTACCCTAACAGCCACTGTGAGATGACCAGAGGCTCATCAATCGCAGAGCACCACACACACACACACACACACACACACACACACACACATCCGACGGACGAAAACGTCACGAGGGCTTTCATCCTCGGTGGATCAGATGGAGGCTGCCTGCACACCTGCGACAGCCCTTGATGATATCGTCGAGGGATGGAGCCACACACACATACACTCGCAGAGCTACATAAGTACTTGCACTCCCCCTCCTCCTCCTAGCCCCCCAGGCATGGTGGCATCAGAGGCTCAGTATATGAGGCAGCATGTTGATTACAGCATTTAATTAGTGGTTCGTGACATGCCTATTCTGTGATGTTATTAAATCCACCCAGAGCCAATAAGACTGATTATACGCCCCTCTCCCGGTCCATTATACAAGAGGCTGGCCATGTTTGCTAATAGAGTGGGCTGGTTAAGGGAGATGTCTTTATTTCTTCTAGCTCCGGGTTCCCTCGGCTGGAAGGCAATCATGATTTGAGTGGAGTTTTGGTGGAATGAAATGAGGTCTGTGGTTAAGACGTGCTTCAGACGGTTGCAGCGGTTTATTCAGTGAGAGAAAATAAACCATTAAAAAGAATTGAACCGCTGTGGGGTTGTTTCGAATACCAATACGTCATTACACCGCCCTGAAGCCTTTACCCTCAAGCACTTGTTCCCTTTTTCAATTTAGTCTCCTTCCATTCAGGTTTGATTCTTGTTATTCTAATGTTAAACACAGCTGATTTACAGCACCACTGGAAAATCAACAACATTGAGGTGTTGAGGTTATGGTGGTGCTGGGTTTAGAATGTGAGTAGTGTATAACCGCACACTTTGAGACTAATCTCGGGAAGTATGCACAAGTAGACAAGTCAGCAAAACTGCTTGTAAAGCTGCCCATTAACACTGAAGTGTGTGAAAGGATTTCACTTTTCAACCTCTTTTGTGCAAGTTCATGTCAATGTTATGACTGAACATTTGACTGCGCAAGAAGTCAGGACGTTTTTCTTAAAAGTAAACATTCATCCTGTGGAGGTCGGAACTATTTCTTCCTCCCAAACCAAAGGGAATAATCCATTTCAGGCTGCCTTCATCCAAGAGGTAATCGGCGATTCATTTGACACTACAAAGTGTTGCTTTGGACGAGGAACGGCTGATTGGTGAAGGTGAAACGAGGAGTCGAGACCTCCTCGTTTCACTACAAAAACCTCAATAAGGTGGCGGCTGGCGATCGCCTAGAAGTGTCCAACTTGCCGTTGGTTACGTTTGATGTAATTTCCAGTAAATATCACAATGTAAAACGTGCGTTTTGCTGTTTAAGAAGTACAAACATCAGAAGAGAGCAAGTACCACCCACCAACCTTTTAAGTGGTTACGTCTCCAGTCTGAATGTCGAGCACACAGCTGGTTTTATCACAGTGATGTAACGTAACGCTTGCTCTTAGGACACGGTGTCACTCTCGCTGTGGACGAGTTCTCTGCCATCGTCATGGTTGTTGTTCAACTTTTCCTTTTCCTCGTTCAGCTTGACCTAATGTAACATTTTTATTTTTTCAATTAATGAAAGTGATGCTGTGGGTGTGACCCCCGTCATGCTGGGCACTCAGCCCTAGTTCACACACAGCGGGGGTCGGTTTCCGGTGTTCCGCCCACACTCCAAGGCACCAAGGCTGCAAAGTATTAAACTGCAATGTAAAACTGTTTTTCAGTTCAACTCCATACCTCTCCTCTGCGTTACGTGGTTTAATGGTGCTCTATTTGTTGTATTGCTTAACGGAAGAAGTATGGAAAGTCTGCCATGGCAAACTTTAGAAAACAAATGGATTTGGACGTTGAAGTCCCTCAGCGATGGAGGCACACTAATGTCTGGAGGGAAACGGTATTCATAAGTCACTGGCGTCTTCCATTTGTCTGCTCCGCTGGCACTATTCGTGCGTGATGCTTCAGCGCTGAGGATCTGGGCTGTGCAGGGACTTGTCTAGGGGTGAAGTCATGCTCCGAGCAGTTTGGGGGAGGCTACGGATTCCTGCTTGTGGTAGTTTGGAATTCCGACAGCTGGTTTGGACGGATGAATGAGGACTGTTGATGTAGAAATCAAACAAATCAGTCAAACTGCTCAGCAGCTGCAGCAGGAAAGTTCCTCTGCGCCTCCTCAGGTCGGGCTTTGTTGACTCTCCTGCTCGCGGCAACCCCTGTCGCCCTTTATTTTAGACGAAGGGGCTGAGCCATTTCATCCTAGAGGATTATGGGAAAGGCGCGCCGAGTCAGCGATGTCTCTCCTTTGTGGCTGAAACTTTCTATCACATGCAGTGACCTGCTCCTCAAATTGGGCTGGAGAGAGATTAGAGTGAGGGATGTGTCGACGACATTGACCTAGATTCTGACCTTAACCAGACGACCTGATTTTTTTCAATTAAACTGGAAATGCAATAACCAATGTCAGCAATTTGAAGAAGCATTGATATCTATCGTTTGGTTGGTTTTGTGCCAATAAAAACATTTTGTGACGCATCGACCCCCCACGAGTAGGCAAATTGGCTCTTCCTTCATAGTTTTAGTTGGCTCACTTTGAGGAAGTGAGTGTTATTTATCTAGTGCGGTGATTTATAATTAGGCAGAATCTTCCAGAATGAGGAAAAAAGAGAAGGCACAGATGAGCCCCGTGCATTTGTATGCAGCGCAGGGTGGATCAGGAGCTTACCTTAGCCAGCCAACACTCACAGGAAGGTTTCTCATCAGCTCTCATTGTCAGCCAGAACACTTAAGACGATTGCTTCCCCGGTGACCTGAAATGCGTGGGAGGTTGAGATGAAAGGATGTAGAGGGAAAGAGGAAAGGGGCGGAGAGAGCGAGGAAAAAAACCCAGAGGACAGGGGTGAGAGGGAGACAGTGATGGGGGAGAGGAAAAGAGATGCAGGGCGTCGGTACATGCTGATATCTCCACTGCGACATGATTCCTCCCTCTAGTGTTTTTGTGATTTTCCACGCCTTCAACACGAGTCGTGGTCAGACTGACCGGTCGAACTAGTGAACTCGATGCGTCACCTATGGAGGTATAATCTTCCGTCCAGCTCGCCCCCCATGACTTCACAAAGTTTCTTTTTTTGTTTTTCGTTCTTTGTCAGTTGAATCAATTTGCTCATTAGTTTGTGACGTCGACGGGTTAGTAGAAGTTTTCACCTCACATTCAAACAATCTTCGTCATTGTCCCTAAAACTGATGCTGCGTGCACATTAGTAAACGCACCGCCTCCGGCCGTTATTTAGGGATGCATGTTTTGCCGTTTGCTGTCTCTATTTATAATGTGGTAAAAAGAGCCAACCAAAGGTCAAGAGTTGGTCGCCAATTTCTCAAAACTGTTGCCAGTGACAAACTAGCTCACCCTAACTGTCGAGCCCTGGTCCTGATCAATCGCTGGTGGTGCTCGGTTTAACTGGTGGACACCAGAGTGGAAGATAAAGAACATTTTTAGTATCTGGTCCGTAGTGGCAGGACTCATTGAATATGTCTGTGCAGGCATCTCTACCATTGACCTGAGTGTGCAGCTATATGCCGTCCTCAAGTGTGTGTGTGTGTGTGTGTGTGTGTGTGTGTGTGTGTGTGTGTGTGTGTGTGTGTGTTACAGGACGCCAGCCATCCAGTCAGTCCACTGCTTAATGAAGTCTGTTTCATTTTGGGGAGGATGAGAGGTGGATGCACTTCATTAACCTCGATGCCACTAACAACACACACACACACACACGCATTTATACAGGGAGAGCAGAAAAAGACACAGGCTACATTGAGGGCGGAAGTAACTAAAGCACATGCCAAGCGGATGAAGATGGATGGCAACCTTTTCACTGGGCGCTTTATCTCGGCCCACACAAGACAAAAACAGCAGCTTTGTCCGCGCCCCATTCAGTTCTTCCAGTGCAGAATAGAGAGACAATGTCTAATGACTAAAGACCCTGACGTTTATGGATATTAATGACGTGTCGGCGGAGCTTCAGATAGAGCTGCGGTGCGTTCATTGTAAACATAAAAACAATACCTGCTATTTTTTCAAAATGTAGGTATTGTGTATTTCCATCTGTCGATTATTCTTCCGATTAATCCGTTAACCATTATAAGAAATGCCAGAAAAAAGTTCCTCTCTCCGACCAACAGTCCCAAACCCAAAGACATGAAACAGAGAAATGTTTGCAAGAGAAACGAGAGCTTGATTATCAAAATGTTGCTGATTAACTGAATGTGTCAATCATTCATATTAAGCAAGAACTCTTAATTTCATGAAATGGGTTGTGCCGCTACTGCCCTTAAGCTTTGCAGGACAGCGTGCTAAGTAGATTAAAGGCCTAGTTAAGATAATTGCTTTGACAGAACAACATGTAAAGAGTGAGTTGGTGAAGAATGCTGTTTACGACCCACCATTATCTCATCTGGTGAAAGGCTCCAGTTTGCTTGCTGCGACATGTCCTCAGTTTTGAGTGTCTTTCCAGCCCAAATTGTTTCACACATAGATCCCGACTGGACCGTTAATGCCTTTTAAAAACACCCGGCTGCTCCTTCATGAACCAAGCACACTCAATTTCACAGTCCTCGCTGCTAGTGGGAAAGACATGAATCAAATCATGATACCCCTCATCTGGTGAGTGCCTTTACCAGTCAGCAGCCAAGGACGCTGCGCTTCTCATTTACCGTTCTCTGCACGTCCTCTGCCTGCCGACTAATAACGTCAGCCTGCATTCATCATCGGTTCAGATCTCTCACCTCTCCGCATCTCTGGATCAAAGTTTTTGCCTGATTCGAAACAGAATGTTCTGGTCTCCCTGTTTACGTGCGATGATAAGTGGGTCTCGGGATGGCTGATGGTCCCCGTCTTGGCCCCCACTCTCGTGCTCGCTCTCCGTGAATCTCTCGCTGCTCTGATGAATTCACCAGCTTGTTAATTGGCTGAAATTAAAAGCCATTTCCTCCTAATAGTGAGAGCTGTAGGAGCCATTAACGGATCGGTCTATTTCGCTAAAAGGGGGGAAAGGCTGTGTGTCTGATAGGGGTGGAAATGATCTAAAGGGAGGAGAAGGATGGGACACTATAAAATGAGGAGGGGGGTCAGGCATAGGATTCAGTGATGTCATCGGGAAGCAGGACCGGACTCGTTGCTTTATGGACGGCTCTGGTACTTTTCATTTCGCTGTGCCTTTTTGACTTTGACCAGACCGACATTAACTGCTTGGTTGAATTACGCAGCGAGGCCCATCGGAAGGGCTCGGCCGTGCCAAGCCGGCATTTAGCGACGGACTCTTGATCCAGATCCAGTTGATGAATGCGTCTGGGAGGAAGCCTTCATTGCTCAGCTGCCACACAGAACACTTGACGAGCTTAATATGAGATGGCACTTTCCTGGAGTGATCTATACTGTCCTCCTAACAGCCAGGTCTCACTCTCTGGTCAGTGTATTCTTTTCATGGATTGTTTCCTCCAATCAGAATCTCAGTGCTATCTGATCCAAAGTTTTCTAAAGGGACTTTGGTGCTCAGAAACACTACCACCGTCAAAATCAACACAAAATGAAAGTACCCATTAGTAACTTCAAGCACAATTTTGAGGTACTTGTGTTTACTTGAGTATTTGTCCCATCCCCTTGGCGGATGGAACTTGATGGAGGGGGTGGGATTCATGACCTATACCGCATCTAGCCATGTTGTCCATCTTTATAAACAGCCTGTGGTCTGAACTAGCACCTCACAATTTAGTCGTTCTCATTCTCGTATTATGAAATAGTGATTTGAAAGTGTCTCATGACAGCCACCTGCTTTAGCTTTGTGTGTACACAGCCAGAGGCTCCACACGCACCTTGAGGTTGTGTGGAGGTTTGAGGAAGAGCAGTCTTCTCTCGCCAACAGCTGGAATGTCAGGAACGCGGGGGCAAGTCAGCCTCACGCCTCCTCATAATGTCGTCAGTTGCAGGCTTCTGTGTAAATGGACCACAGAGGAGGAGCGCCGACACGGAGGCCCTTCATATCACGGCAGCTCCCACCTTCGACTTTTCAACACGGGCGAAAGCAGCGGACTATTGCAAGGCCTGTAGGGAGGCAGACTGTCAGACCAGTCGGTCTATCTTGATGTCTGCTGTGGGGTGTTTCATCTCGTCCCTCACAGCTAAACCAATCAAGGCAGGCAACAGTGGAGCTGCAGATTTGCATCGCGTAAAAACGACGCTTTTGGGAAAAGATTCTGCTTGAGCGAAAGGAAAAGCTTGTTTGCATTTCAATCTTCTCTTATCGCGGTGCCATTGGGCTGCATATGCAAACGACTCGTTCCAAAATGTAAATGGCCGTTGTTCTCCGAGATTAAGCAAGCCGTTACCAATTCTTTATGGACACAGACACACACACACCTAATCGCAGGAAAGCACTCTTACATGCTCGACACCCTGATACAACCCACCTCTAACACTAAATCTAGAAAATAGATGAGTTAAAAACAAAATGAGGACAGCCGGAGACGGTGACTCAAGCCTCATCTCCCGACAGCTGAGACAAATCCACCACAATGGTGATAAACAAGTGCAGGCCTTGCGTTCTCCTCCTGGCGCGCAGTTGTTTGGCCAAGGCCACGTAAATTGGGGCGACATGAGGGATGTGTTGCATGAGGTAAACAAGTCCCAAAGGGATCCTTCTCTCCTTTTTCTTGTCTCGCCCTCCGGCCCATTTCTCAGCCGCTATTTATTCAAGTGATGGAGAAAAGGAGGGGGACGGGGGGGACGGTGAAAAGGTTGTATACACCTCACAGCTGGACACTGATGGGACTTTTTACAACCCGCAGTGTCCTGCCTGTGAGAAAAAGGCAGTAGTTGGTCCAAGTCCCTTAGAAACCTCCCTCCCCCCCCCTCCTCCTTTGCCAGTTCTTGGCCCTGTTTGTGGATGACCTGAAGGCTCTCCGGTCCAGACCCGCATATGTTGTCTGAAGCTCCCATACACCCTTTTTTGAATCGGAGATCTGAAAAGGCTGCCTTTGTTCCTCCTGATGATGTCTACTACTAGTCTACGAGTGGAAGACAGCCTGTGGAAAAGTTGTTAAGATGTTGTGCATTTTGAACGTTTTAACCCGGAAAAACCAAATGGTTTTGGTTCAGCTGTTCAGCATTTGGAGCCGGTCGATTATTGCGGTCACAGACTGACTTACCACTGTTCTGCAAATACGGAGTTTTCCCCCTTAAAGCCTTGACAAATGTGAAAACACAGGGAGGCAGTTGAAAGTGTACAATAGCGCTGGAGAGGGGGAGGGAGGGATGACACATTTTTCTTCCTGACTGTAAAATCCTTCCTTTTTTCGGGGGGATCCTTTTGAAAGGGGGGCCGTATCTTCGAGGGAAGGGGGTGTTTGAGGGGGGGGGGGCTCTCTTTTTGCAGTCAGCATACAACGGTGTCGCAAACAAAGACCCCCTTCCCCTGTTACAAACACACAGAATTTTGACAGGACTTTTCACGCGTGTCCGTCTTTACAGTTAACAGCATTAAGAGAAAACGCTGCATCGTACGGTGTGTGGCTCTGTTCATTGTTTTGCCTTTTTCTCACTCTCGATATGTCTTCATCCGCTGTTTGAAAAAAAAACAACACTTCAAGAGAAAGTTCCGATACAGAGAACAAGCTTCTTGCTGTCTGAGAGCTTAGTTTATGGAAGTGCCTTTGACATGCTGTGTCTGTCCGTATAATGTGTGTATGTGGGTGGCAACATGCAAAGAGCCATTCAGAGTCCAATGGGTCCATCTGCCATGTTTGAGGCCCCGCTCCCACATATGTGCAATCACACACACACACACACTAAACCTAAATCATCATCCCCCATCATGCCCCTCAGGCTTCATCTACACTGATACGTTCTTGTTTTAAAACGCCGTACACACAAGCGTTTTAACGTTTAAAAAATAATCTTCGTCCATACGAACTTGCCTGAAAATGCAGATCACATGACCACTCACGTGCACTGGGAATGCGCGTGACGGTGTCAACAGGCAGCAGATTTGTCTACCCTGCAGTTGGTTGCTTAGTTACAGGAAATACTTTGTACTTCCTATAATGAAAGGTGTTGTTTCATACTAAGGATTTTTCCCACAAACACACACTCAAACTAATTATATTATATTATGATAAATCAAAATAATCTTACAAAGACGAGACTAGACCCCCCCCCCCCCCCCCCCCCCCCCCCTTTACACAGGTGTTTTCAGTTTTGACCGACACAAAGAGACACATGTTGAACAATTGTGTACTGTACAGTTGCCACCACTAAAATCTCAAAAGAAAATAAATTCTTGTTGCACTGTCCCAAAACAAAAATTGACATCCATCAAAAACAAAATAACCGAAATGTATGCTACCGTTCGGATGGAAAGTCCAATGAAACAGAGGATGAACACTTATGTGGGTGAGATTGTGTATGGCAACAAACGGTTACGTCTCCTCACACAGTTGATGTTTGTCCTGACTCCAGTCCTTATCACGAAACAAGATTTTTGTAACTTCGGATATACATTTCTGATAAAATACCACAAAATATTTCTCACAGAAAAAAACTGAAATGGGAAAGAATCACACAGAGGGGTTTAGAGCTGCATTAATGTGAGTAAGGTGAAATTTAATTTAGGGAATTGTGTTCATTTCTGACCTGAGCATTACTATGCACACACTCATTTGTTCTAATTTTGGTACCAGGCACTGAATACAAGCCTGCACACACACACCTACTCTTACTTGATTGTACATACATGTATGTGTGTGTGTGTGTGTGTGTGTGTGGTTTTCAGGAAGTCCTGTGACCGGCCAAATCCCCCCCCCCCCCCCTCTCCCTGACATGAATCACTTAGAACCAACACACTCTAAGCTAAATGAACTCCCCCCCCCCCCCCTCGCTCGCCCTTAATCACATTAGCCTAAGTGATATGGGAACGCCAGGCCAGACACACACACCCTCCTACTTTCTCTGTCTTTCAACCCAAATAAATAGCCACTCCCCCCGAGCTTTAAGTTGTCTTAAGCTCCATCTTTGGATAATAGACCATTTGCTCACCCAAAGACCCCAGTGTGGAATAATGAGGATCAAGATGAGGGCAGAGAAAGCAGGTTGAGAGAAATGCAAGAGGGTGGAACAGAGGAGTAGAGCTGACACTCTGCTAATACCCGCCCCGGGGTTTAACCCATCAAAACACCTGTTTTGTCAGGGTGCAAGGTTATTGTGCGGACCGACTACTGGATTTTTTCTTTTTGTAGTGGACTGCTATTGGGGTGGTGGTTGAATACATTTTAATGAAACAACCTCCAGGTCTGAAAAGTGAAGCCAATGCGGAAGTGCCTTAAACTTGCATTCTTTCTAATGGCCAGCAGGGAAAGAAAGAAGTGTGATTGTATCGAAGTCTATGAGAAAATGACCCTTCTTCTCACTTGATTTATTACGTCAGTAAACATTGTAAACATGAGTTTATGGTCTCAATCGCTAGATTCAAGTCTTCTTCAATACAGCACGATGTTCATTCAGTACATTATGATCCCATTTAGAGTAAAACAGACCATAACCCAGGGTATGCTTTAGACCCTGACTACCTTGTGAATGCGTTGTCTGTGTTTTCGTCTTACCTTCACACTGGGTTTTCAGTTCGTGAAAGTTAATTGTAACGTTTTGGTTTAAAATGTTCGGTTGTACTTAGCCCCACTCTGTCGTGTCACTCTTGGTTGCAAAAAAAAACAAGATGGTGATGGACAAAATGCAGAATTCGAGGTTTCAAAACAGCAGTAAATAAACCAATGGGTTACGTCACATTGACTACGTCCACATCTCATATACAGTCTATGTTCAGGCCTGATAGCTTTGTTAAAAGTATAACATAAAATAAAACATACCTTTGTATATACTGACCAAATGCAATGTCTTGAAATACTGGAATTTGGCATCATTTAATTTAAAATAATATAATAGGACTGGACGCTAATACGCTTCTCTGTGCAGAGTGATCAGGTTTACTGGCCATGCAGGACCTAGACAGAGGAGGCTCCATGTGTGCCTGGTTAATAATCGATGGAGGGAGCCGTGTTATTCCCTGGTAAATAGCTCCCAGTTTCTGCCCGACCCGGCCCATCTTTTATGGATGAGCCTCTCATAGGCCTTGTCAACACAGCTCACCATCAATCTGCATCAGCTGGGCAAACAGCAGATTGACTGGCCTGTGTGTGTGTGTGTGTGTGTGTGTGTGTGTGTGTGTGTGTGTGTGTGTGTGTGTGTGTGTGTGTGTGTGTGTGTGTGTGTGTGTGTGTGCGTGCGTGTGTGTGTGTGTGTGTGTGTGTGTGAGTGTGTGAGTGAGAGAGAGATAAAGGAGATGTGTGCGGTGAGTCTTTGTTGTGTTTGAGGTGGGTGGGTTTGGTCAGGTATACCGTCCTCGTAATTCTAGTACTTTGTTGCTGCTGGGCTTTGGGCCATCGAATTCATCCTGCCTATAGGCGCCAACGCTTTGTGCAACTTGCATCATTTGCTCATTCGGTTTTGCATTTCTTTACCTCAGCGGTTTTCTCATTTTAAAGTTTGACTTGCATATTATTTGCAAGAGACATTATTTCTCGTGAAAAAGACTCCTCACCCTCCTCCTCCTTCATCCACTTCCTGTCACACATCCATTGCAGGATTCTGTGTCTCTTCTTGCTTCAGCCCTCCTCTTTTTCCAAAGTTGTGTTCTTGTGAGTCTTGTGTGTTTTTTTGTTGAGATGTAACTGTCACTCACTTTTCTTTCTTCTTTCTTTCCCTTTCTGCCTACTGAAGACCACAAATATATAATTGCAGGTAAGCACACCAAACTATCTTCCAATGCTTCTTCTGTTAATCAGATTTTTCTTTTTTTTAACGGTTCATCTCGTAAGACCAGATCATATCTGAAGCTCTTTCTCTCTTTATGCAGGCGTACTTAATATGACAGTCAATACGAGGAACTTGAAGATCAATAATACGCTCATGTAGACACACACAAACACCAAAATGGGGTTTTCTTAGTTTGTGTGCGTGTGTCTGATTTAATTAGGTATAGGAAGGATTTATTAAGTGTGTGACTTGTATGATGATACATCCTCTCAGAGTACAGGGCTGTGACAGTGTTCCTCTGTTGCATGCATGAAAAATATCTTTGTAGTCGCTTCCTCTCCTTTCATATACGTGATACACTTGCTGACAGAATTAGGGGTTGGAGACTGATGTCTTACATTCTGTATGTAATTTGCTGTGGTGTAATTATGGCTGCCACAGTCAATTTATCACAGCAACGCTACATTCGTGTCGAGCTGCCTGCAGAGAAAGAAACAAACAACAAACTATGACAGCAACACGTTTTCTAGTTTTTAAATACTTTTTTAAGAAGAAGTATCGTAATTATTATTATCGTGGGAAATTAATAGATCATAGAAAACAAATCCCTATTTTTGAATTTGGTGAATCTGTCAGTCACTGAGAGTACATTTTGAAGTAACACTGTGATTTTTCAGCTGCTGACTTGCTAATGTTGTCACAGGAAAAGCACAGGTGTACAAATTCCACTTAGCTGCATCAGTTTCAGGGCCCTTTGCATGCAGGCTCACCCACTGTCATGACTTACTGAGGCACTTCAGTAGAACAGAGCCTTCGTTAATGTTATCAGTAACACCTGTGCCTTCCACAATGTGACAAGTTCAACAGTCTACTGTGAAAGGGACCCGTTGCCTTATACTGCCTACAGCAGTAGAAGCACGAGTAACGTACAGTTAGTCCGACATTTACTCTCCTTTTAGCTCAGTTTTGGTCTCCACCAGAGCTGGGTGAGAATTCTATACTCTAGAATCTAGATATTAGTTACCTTTTATAGAACCGCAGTCGTTAAGTTGTGATATAATGTCCATGCTGCCGACCCTTGAGTGGGTTATTGCTTTAAAAACAACAAAAAAACGACCGCTCAATTATCTCTGCATCTACTTCGTAACATGAATTAAAAAACAAAACAAAAACATAGTTGAGTTAAAATGTAAAAGGCTTGTATGCAACCTTTTTTTTGTTGCATATAAACGTTCTCCTTTGCCTTTGGCTTGTTTAATAGTACCAGTTATCACACTATATCACGGCAGCCTTTAGTTGCACAACAGCGTTGGGAAATCAAAAATGCCCCATATCGCTGTAGTTGTCCTGAACAAGCGCGTGTTGAAAAAGTACACACCTGTGCATGACTGCGTGTGGTCTCAACCATCAAGCGAGGCTTTAGACTTTCACAAAGATTACGTGGCAAGGATAAGGGGTAAGGGTGAGGTCGGAGGTCATGCACGGTGGGGTTACGAGGGCTCTGGTGCCTCCAACAGCCTGCGACCTGCTCAGCTTCGGTTTCCTCGGGGATCTCATTAGCCGCTGTACAGGCCAACCGACAAACAAGCACCTGCAGGAGGTGAAATCAACAGAGCTCGGGAACGCGTTCGGCCCAAGCTGAGAGGGCGGCGCTGCTGCTGAACCTGATATAACCGAGTGGGGTTCAGGGGACAGACAAATTCCCTTTCTGTGACTTCTGTTTTTGCTATTCCTATCCTATTCTGCCCTCCTCGCTTTTAGTATTGATGCGGTTTCAATCCAATTACTGTTCTTGTACTGTAATATCACAGTACAACTTAGTACATGCCTGACCTTTGTAATCCTGTTAGTTTCTTTAGTAACTTAGCGTCACACAATCCCGTGGTCGATGCCCTTTGTGGTCACAACTCAAACGAACCACCATGAGTTCCCGCTCTCATATTAGCCTCTTGTTTGTTTTTGCTTCCGTCTTTGTGCTGTGAATATTCTGTGTTCTCTCATTCATTCCTTTACCCTTTGATTCATATGTTGTGCTCCATTTCAATGAGAGGACGGGGTAAGGAGTTAGTGGGGAAAGGTATTTTCACTTTTTTTTGTTTGCTGGAACTTCTTCACATCTGCGTTGTCAGACGGGCCATTTCCCCTCCGTGCTCCGTCTCAGTGCGTGACAGCACACGAATGGCACATTGAGCTACGAGCCGCGTGGGTCTCATCACCGACCCCCTTCATCTGCACACCGGCGTTTTCCCTCGAGCGCCCCTATTCAACAAGGGACAGGTAGTTTTGGCCCCTTTCAAAAGCAACACACCATTAACAATGCAACGTGAGCGGAGAGGACATCTTTTGTAGGCTCCGCTATGAATCCGGCAGATACCAATCCCCCCCACCCCCTCCAGCCAGCCAAAGACGGGTCCGTTGTTCCATTTGTCCGCTCCAGCGACCCCCCTTTTTTGGAATCCAGAACTCCATTATCAGCCTTTTTAATGTGACTTCTCAAATGTGAGGGGATGCAATTATCTGCTGTCTGGTTTCGGGAGGTCAGTGTGTGTAGTAATCGGGATGGGAGGGTTACGGCCTGTAGCTATGAGCTCTTTTAGCCTTCTGTTTCCAAGAGGGTAGGTGTCATTCATATTAAATGATAAGCTGTGGGCTCAATATTATCCAGCTTGGTCGTGTATAAGTGGCCACTACACTTAAATCCTCCACCTCTGCTCATCTTATCCTCGGACTGGACGGTTAGCAGAGGCACACTTCCTGACTGACAGCTGACAGTCAGAGGAACGGACGTGTAGGGAGACGGCTTTCTTCTCTTTAGTCCTCTTTCAACTGAGCCCTGAAGGGTGTTTTTTCGCCGCCTTAAAAGGCCGTTGTTTAATTCAAAGAGATCGTAAATGAAGGTAAATGACAAATGTGACAGAGAGAGTTAGAGACTCGCTTTAGGAGTAGAGAGAATCTGTGAATAGTCTCACACAGAGACTCTCAGCTGTGCCCTTGATGCCGAGGCAGTTTATGATATGTGTCCACTGGTTGGCCAGGCTGCTCATTTAATGATCAGCTGACTTTTTGTTCTTAAAGTTTAAAAGACACTTGTAATCCTGCAATATGTTGAACGCACGCTTAATCGAGGCGAGTTTATTCTCGTGTTCGTCAACGCTTTAAATGTTTCTCCGAGCAAAGTTGAGATTCTGGGCCAGGCAAGCAGCAGCCCCATGTGTTACCACCGACTATTTATCACCGCGCCCCCCCCCGTCATTTCCCTTTCACTCCTCCTGTTTGGCTTCCTCTCTGCCTCTTTCCTTGAGGTCAGAGCGAGGCCCCTGGCCCCCCTCCAGTAGCCCAGCCTTGGATCGGAGACATCCTCATTTATCAGTCCAACAACAAAAAACAACCTAAAACCTCCCCGTATAGTCAGGGCCATCCTGACCCTCTGTATCAGCCCTTCCTCAGATAAGATGCTAATTAGCTGACATGTTCACAAAATAGACCAGGGTTTCAACAACCACTGGTTTGTCATCGTTCAGCCCCTCAACCGGGGATTGCTGACACTTTAACCCATTACCGCGGACTATTTCTCCCAGCATGCTTTGAGTTTGAGAAAGATCTCCTACCTTCCAGGCAGCCAGCCGTTGGCTTCAGCTTGCGTGGCTACGTTATGAAAATGAACTTGCAGAGACTCGCTCACGATAGGTGATCAATCAGGGAACTTTCAGTCCAGCGCATCCGTCTTGTCCAAGTTGTTTTTTCTATTGGAAGTACGGAGATTTGCTTTGAGAGCTGTGTTTCAAGGCACAGAGACATGCTTGCATTCTTGAGGTACGTTGTCAGGAAACAAACAGACAACAAACAACGAACAGATCGGGACGATAGATAATGATAGTGTGGATGGTAACATAAGATGACAAAAAAGAAAATGGCAACCTTTCTACTGTAATTCTTAAATGGAACATGCTTAAAGCTCATGCATGGTCAGTAAGGTTAACTGTGCAGCTTTTTGTCTCCTTTGCCGTTCCTTTTTGTGTTTGTTCTTCAAATCCGTCAGTAAATATGAAATATTATCTTCCTACACGTGTTTCATTCATTTCGAGGTGTCCGGGCCTCACAGGTTTACGTGTCAGTTCTTGCATGCCGCTGGTATGCTCGAGTGTTTATTTCCCAAAGAGCGTGGTGACTGTTTATTTCCATAGGCGTGTGTTCGTGCGCCCCCGAGAGTGTTTATTTCCAAAAGTGTGTGTAAGAAAGTGAGCTGTGTGTAGAGAGCGAACGCTCTCAGCAGCATATGTTTAGTGCCGCGAAGAAAGGCAGCGCCGACAACTCCTACTCTCCCGGCACTTTAACAACCACAAACAGTCCTGTCACAATCTGCCAGGGAGTCTCAAATGTTGCCAATAATGTCATATCCTGCCATCAAATCTGTTTTAGCGTCGGCGAAATGTATAACATAATACGGCGGATGCCACTCTAACAGACAAAAGCGAGTTAGACACCGGCGGGGCCATAAAAGATGCTCCGTACGAGTAATCTTAACAGGCCTGAATTATGTTGCATAGCTGTGACAGCTGTGACAGCAAAACAAAGCCAAAAGAGAGCTACTAGAGTGGCTTTTCATTTCTGTGACCGCAAATTCACGCTTAACAGGGAGATTACTCACCCGATGCAAATTGATGGAAAATATTACTCATAACACGCATACAAAATAAAATGCAATTGCAGCATCCACTGAGCTTCGAAAATGGCATTTTTGCCTTCTTTTATAGCTTTTAAAAGCATCTTTGTGCGACGGTTGGCACAATGTAGACAATCCTCCGGCTGCCGCAGTTGATTTGTACCACTTTTTGTGAGGCTAAGCATTATCAAACCCTTCAAGTTTGTTTCGATACCAAAATGAGTTTTTATCTTAGCTGGGCTTAAAGTGCTTTTTTTTTACAACTAAAGTCCTTCAAGTTTGCGTCTCCTGCTTAACAGCTGTGCTTTGCTAAGACTTGAAGATTATTGTTGCCCAGAGGCATGTTTATTGAGTTGCAAATTTTCTTTTCTGGCAGCTCTACAGACAGCTAGGAGTCTGTCTGTTTGGCTGTTATGTCAGGGTTGTGCTCTCCTTTTCCTTATTGGGAAGGAAACTCTATCTCTCTCACACACACACACACACACGCACACACACAGACACATTCTCACAGACGCAGAGGGCTGTAACTTAATTGACTTGGTTGGAACATGACCACGGGTCCTTGCAGCGCTCCGAGCCACTCTTTGCTCCACCTCCACCCTGCTGAAGCCGGATACAGGCAGCACCTCGGCTGTGTTTTTGCAGGCCTCCCCTCACACGGCTTTCTGACCCACATGTACACTCTTATCTCCCAAGGCTCCGTTGAACTTTGTGTCGCGGGCCGAGCTCATTAGTCTGGGATACTGCCTCTGTCTCGGTTTGTACCTCGGCCTGCAGAGCGCCACACCTACAGGAGGCCGCCGCCCCGAGCGGCTCAAAGGCCCATGGGGGGAAAGTGTGCGGAGTGCTTTACGGGCCCCTCTGCCGGCTTCACTTTCCCAGTCACATGTGTGAGATGTTTTGGTGCATTGCAGCTCCTCTTTTACCCAGAAAGAACCTCCGAAAACATTTCTAGAAATACTTGTTGCCGTTACTTTTCCTTCCATAAGCTTGATAAATGACTGGCTCGTCTAAAGTGTCCAAGCAGCCCTGATGTCGTATGACGTCCACTGCAAGTCGACAATAAAAACATCTCGCTGCATATTCTTCAAGTATAAGTACTGCAGCTCATGATCGGAGATGTAATGGATACCTTTTATTTCTACAGTAAATGATCATATTTACCCTGAATGTACCTTGATTGATGGTGTAAATCTATAGTAGATAGCAAGCCATGATATATGAAGGGGAAGATATATTGGCCGTTTCCTTAAAATGTCATGGATGTAGTTTACAGCACATACAGTATGTATTGACAGCTGCACTCAGTTAATGAACGTCATAGGTTTCCCAAACCTTTCTGTGTATTACTTCATGGGTCTTGTCGATGGAGGGAATGAGATGGAGGTCTGTGGAGTGACGGAGAGTCTCTTCCCCCACCTGTGGAGGGATTGGAACCAGCAGTTCTTTTTCCTGGCACTGAAGGCATGAAACGGACAGAATGGAGCTACTCTTTGCATCTGCTGCCATCTCATGGTGGCGTGCTGCACAAACCCAACATGTGCTCCTTTGATGTACTGCATCTGCACATCTGTATTACTCTGATGTGCAGCCTGCTTGTTGTTTACTTTGGGTATTCTAAAGGGAATTTAGTGTTTCTGTTTTTGTTGTTGTTGCTGTAGATCATAAAAGCAGTTCCTTGGTAGTTCCCCGTCAGCTTTTCATTAATCCATTTGTCGGACCAAAGTTTAATTTGCAATCTTCCTCCATACCAGAAAAAGGAAAATGAAAATAGATTATACTTTAAAATAAGTGTTGTGGCTTTGCTCTGTGTGTGTGTGTGTGTGTGTGTGTGTGTGTGTATGTGTGTGTGTTGCACATCTTTTCTCGTTTAATGTTGTGTGTGCTCATCTCTTTCTACATCTCTCTCTTTTGCTCATGCAAAGCCCTAAATATCCACTTAATCTAAACTGTTGTTCCTTTCAGCAGACACTGACCTCAATGTTTTATTTACATGGCTTCATGGAGAAAGGGTTAATTCCTCCTTCATTTTGACTTAAATAAACATCACAAGAGGTTTGTTTTCACCTTAAACTGTGCAGCTGTGTGTCAAAAGGAGAGAAAGCTGCACGTTGGAGACTTAAAGATTTTCAGTTTGAAGCTGCAAGGATAAGCAGGGACACTAGGGGGCGCAACTGCTCCAACCCTGAGGATAGGGAGGTGGCTCCGCCAGCTGATCACCTCCTCCTCCTCCTCCTCCTGTTCAATCCATGGGTCTGGAGAGTCCAAACCTGAGCTCAGCCCTCTCTCTGCCTCCCCCTCCTCCTCCTCCTCTCTGGGGTCACACTCATCAGGGCATCACAACAGACTGAGGACATTTCCATTCAAATACATATTTTATTTACATGATAAACAACTGAAACTCAGGCAAAATATGCCACCGCAGAGGTTGTTTTCAGTTTAATGATGTTTTGTGTGTGTGTGTAATTTTTACGGTGCATCTGCTCTTTAGAAAGAAAAACAGAACCCAAAGTGACGGGAATGAGGAATGAGAGCGGGGAGGCCGTGAGATGGATATGAACCAGAATTATTATGAGCACATCATATAGCCTGCGCTGCGATCATTAAAAGGAAAGAAAACGAGGAGGGGGGAAACAATGAAAGGAGGGCGGTGGTTCATGCACATTCATATTTAATCCATCATTTGAGCTGCTGTTGCATCGCCTCTCGTCATCCCAGTGACTGAGTAGCCAGAGCGGAGCCTGCTCCGACGTCGCGGTGCGCTGCTGGGGTTGTGTTGCCGAGGGGGCAGCGCCTCCATCACCACACAGTGGGCCATGGGGGGAGGGGGGGCGGGATAGAATATCTAGGTTATGGTAATATGATCTATTTCACCCATGATCGCACCTACTGTATATGCAGAAGGCTGCAGCGATGGATAAGGGTGTGCGTTTACACGTGCACAGGGGCTTGCTAAGTAGGTATATGCGAATGGGGGGGGTGACCCATCTGGTGTGTGTAGCCTCCCCACACCCCGCCCTGTCCATCTCCAGATTAAGAGGCCAGCATCCCGGACCCAGAATTCTTCCCCCGTCCCATCACAACACACGCCCACGCCCTCCTCCACCCCCCCCGCCAGCCCCCATTTCCTCCTCAGGACAGACGGCCTCATGGGAGAGACACGGGGTGAGGTCTCCATTAGCCGAGCTGCCCCTGATGTGAGACGCTGGTGTTGCGCTCATGGAGCTGCGTTGAAGAAAAATGGGAGTTTAAAGCGATGGTGTCAGCTGCGGATTTGGATAGTGGGGCTTAAAGTGTTAGGGGGCACAGGGTTAGTCTCAGCCCCCATGGGGTACAAATGAGCATCCATTTGTAAATGGCATTCACTCCGAATCATTGGATGTAGTTTCTGCAGCTATATATATATATATATATATATATAGTTTTTTTTTTTTCATGGAGCCATAACCCAGATATCTAAATGCCCCCCCTTCCCCCATATATAGATATCCATCTGCTTTACCTCTGTCACTCCTTCAGCTCCTCATTGCTGCCACTGACCCAGGATCCACTCCGCTGTCCCCAATACGCCCATCCATTCATCCATTCATCCATGTACACAGACTCCCTCCTTAGGCGTTGACCCACTGGGGTCTTTGTGTGAATCCAGGCCACACCCAGCGCAGAGGACCCAGTGTTGTCTAGTGTCCTGGGGGCTCCCGCTCGAGCCGCTAAACCTCCACAAACACCATTCGGCACCCAAATATTGGTCTCTGTGCACGCCGTTAAATGGGGACGTGATGGATCGTCTTTGACTTTTCGAACAATACGACGCGGCTACATTTAAAACGCGAGCAAAGACAAGAAGCGGCCCCAAGTAACAGACTGCGTGTGCTCGCTTGTGTGATGCCTTTAATCACGTGGTAGCACAGAGCGTGCCTTTCTTCCCTTTTTCAGCACCAATTACCCTCATTGACAGTGATGAATTTTGATTTTGACACGTCGGCTGTCACGCAGCGATGTCGCCCCGCGCTGTGACAGCGAGGAGGCTTGTTTGCATCGGAGCCGAGGAAATAACAACGCACAACATGGTGGGGCTTTATGATCGAACTGTAAGCATCCAAAATACTTTTGCTTTAATGGAAAGCATGCCCCATCAAGTAGGGTGTGGGAGGCAGCATCTAAAAGCCATTAACGGCCAGGCTTCCACTGGATCCTTAATGAGTATGTGTGGAAAATAATGCGTCCAGAACTGCACCAGTGTTTGGAATGTTCATCAAAAAAATGGCAAACGGTGCCCTTTGGCTTTCACTCTATTTCCAAAACCAAAGCAGTATTTGTCGTTGAGACAACTGTGAGTTGTTTGGATAATTCCTCCACCTGTTATTCGCTAACCGTCCTCAGGGGTCATTCGGAAACGACTCGAGAAATTTTACGTTCTCCATTTTAGTTTCCTCAAGTGTCTACTCCCATTATCACCAGAATTAAGCTATAATCCATTGTATGGTAAATTGAAGAAATTGGTCTGGGGATTTAGGGCACACCTTATTTATGAGGTGATTGTGCCCCGTGGCAAGCCACATTTCTCATTTAAAAAAAATAAGATTATGTTCCCCTAATTGATAAGATAAACAGGCCATCTTGGGGCTTCTTTGCTAAACCTTGCAAACTGAATTGGCTTTCTTCCTCCCTGTCGCGCAACACTAATCCATCTCCCGCTTTCTTAATGTGGCGCATGCAACAAGGCGACGTTGTTATCACACCCTTTCAATTACGACGTGTACCGCGGGCTAAATAATTATGTGTGCTCAAAGCAGAAACGTCTACCCCTCGCCGTCGGACCGGATGCTAAAGTGAGCCTATTAAAGTTACATTATTTGGACTCGCTATGGTGATGTAACTGGGATAAATGGGAGTGTTGGGAGAGAGACAGTGGCATGGAAATCCATTAAGGGCCAGTGGGGAGTGGAGGCTGGGAGCCGCTGCTGGTAAAGCGATGGGGAGGCGGGTGTAAAAGGGGGACAAGTTGCAGAGGTAGATTGGCCTAATTGGCACTTTTGGCCATCTTGTCACACACCTGCTTAATTGGCATGCCGAGAGGTCGCGGAGAATATAAGCGAGGGGCTCGTGAGCGGGACGGCCCGTGCCTGCACATGTGTGAGTATCGTGTTTGTGTGGGCAGCGGGGGAGCTCAGAGTGCATCTTTCCGAGAACCAGATAGAGCGTTACCTCATCAGCATAAAGCATTAAACATTTACGCTGACCTACAAAGGCTGACAGCCGCCCGTCCCCCGTCCCCCCACAACTCTTCAGTCACACCCATCACTTCTCCTTCCTCTGCTTCATCTCCTTCCTCTGCTCCCATCCAGCACTTCCCCGCTCCACACATACACACACAAACACACACTCAGGCACATCAGCTCTGTTTTCTTTGGCTGATAATGAGGACTCGGCAGGGGAAAACTAGAGCAATTGGTGCTTTGGATGGAGAATGAGGGACGGTGGGCTGTGCTCTTGTTAGAATAAGAGGAGCTCTTTAGGTTAATAAACAAGTAGCAAACCTGATGCTCTCCCTTCAATCAACCACTCCACTTGCTTAGCTTTTCTGACCTGCTTTTATTTTGGCGTTGTGCCCTGCTGATATTAGCAGTCTCTTCTTTGCCAACAGCCAGGATCTTTGAACATTTTTTTTCTCTCATTAGTTTGGCTTCCTGAGGAGATTTACATAGTTAAAATGAAGGCCTAAATGCTCTTTCCAAGGCTTTTGCCTCCTAACAAGAATGATTTCTGGGGGGGGGGGGGAATCCACCGTTGGTATAAAGTTAAGATTATCTTCTCCATTACTGCCTCAATTTGCGATTAGTCTAACGAAAATGGACGCATTTTAAAATCAAAACCTTTGTTTGTGAAGACATTGGCGTGAATGAATCAGCAGCTGCACTCCAAAGACGTCAACAACAACGTTTGCCTCCACAAGTTTTAATTCCTTGCGTCACGATTCAATGGCGAAAAGCATTCCATGAAGATGCAGCAGCTGTAGCTTTTACTCATGCGGCTCCGTGGTTTTTAGGGAAACAAATGGACGAGACGCGGGCTGTTTATCATGATCGACTGCAGATGTCTCTTTGTGGCCGGTGCACTCTGCTGTGGAAATGGTTTGGGCAGTGAGAGAGAGAGAGAAGAAAAACACAACAAGGATAGAAAGGGGAAATGAGAGTCTCTGTCGTTCTCTTTCTTTTCCGGTCCGTCGATGGCCTGCAATAGATGTGATGAAAATTGATTTCCAGGTGAATTATTTTGTGTGCCCCTCAGTCTCTGGGAGACAATATAACACGTCCCGCTTCCTCCCTCTCTTTCTGTGTCACTCTCAGGCTGTCCTTTCCAAGAAGCTCTGCCTTAATTGCCCGTTTCAATATTCTGCACCGTTTCCGTGACTCTTTCACCCCGAGCCTTTCCCGCTCAGCGCTGAGCACTACCTGTCTATTAGGCAGCTGATTCGCCGATCGATAAGATGGAGGGCGATGTTAGGAAAACAGCAAAGCTAGAATCACCGGAGAAAGAGCAGCAGCGCCCAAATCACTTCTCTTTCTTTACCTCGGTGGCGGGCTCGGGTCCTTTCCACCTACAAATCATCGCCCTGTTAATCCCCCTTCAAATCGTATTCATCCTCTGGGTAAATGGCAACGGGATTTTAGTTGCGTTTTAGAAGGAAAAAGTGCCACAAGCAAACACACCACGTTCAGCCATGTGAATGGGGCTTGATCAACAGCATCGGGATCAGTCCTTCGGGGTTGTTTGCTTTGTTTCTCCTTTACGGAGCCAAAGCAGGAGCTAAAAGGCTACAGTGTGCTTTATCGACAACAGAGGAAGGGGGCGGTCGATGAGTCAACGTTATTGACCCGGGGATATGTGACGGAGCAAAGATAAACTCTGCTAAAGGGATGATCGAGCTTACTCTTAAGTTATGTCTCGCATCATCAGCTATTTGAAGCCAAATCCTGCTTTGAGCCAAGGTCAGAGATCTGGACTTTTTACTGTTACAGGGCTCAGTCCGTTCCAATGTATAATACATATATATATATATATATATATAGCAAGAAATGACACATGGGTTCGTATTATTTGAAGCTTTCAGTCTAGTACCTTCGTTGGAGTAATGATCAACGGCTAGTACCGAACTATCTGAAGTGCTTGCACTTCCTGTAAAATCTGAATCAGTGCGTCTGCAGTTCACCTGAGTTAGCACCGCTGTAGATAAGCAATTTGTGGTCACGGTTCCTTGTGCTTTGCTGGCCCCAAAGCCACCGCTCACTGTTAAAAGTCCTGGAGAAGAAAAAAGCCGAAGCCATGCTGGAAAAAGGTCAGCACAACACCAGGCAGGCAACTATGTATACGGTTGGCTTTGTGTCTCCCATTCGTGCTAACAATCAGAATAGGGTTGCAACTATGAATACATTCATTCATTAATGCCCATCGATATAATCCAGAGCCCCCAAGTGCTACTTAGCTCGCGGCGCATGCATCTTCTCAGGATGGACTGTATATTGGCTGCTGATGTGGTACTCAGACTCATCCAGCTGCGTCTCACCTGCTGGGCCTCATCCAGAGGTTGAAGCCGACAGCCAGAGGCAAGCAGGCTGTCTTACCACAGCAAGAAGAGTTCCGTGGGGGGGGGGATTGGGCTATCGCAGCAGAAATCCCTTCCTCCAAATCTCAACCACAGAGAAGCCGAGGAGCCTGACAACACAGCTCTCAGACCTGCCAGCGCAGCGTGCACCATACGAGGATGTAGACACACACATCGACCTACGCACACACACACACACACACACACACACACACAGCTCTCCTCTGCAGACAGCCGGGTCTTGAGGGTTACGCTGCTCAATTTCTCTCCCTCTTCTCCCTCGCCGGCTCTTCCTCTATCTTGGCAGGAGCTGCTCGCGCCTCTACATACCAGCCATTACCCTCTCGCCGACTCTCCCTCACGCTCACCCTTTCAACTCCTCGCTGTCATTCTAGCTCCCCCCATGTTTTCTCTCTCTCTCTCCTGTCTCTGTTCAAGCAAGCGCTTAACATCTAATGCCTGTTTTATTTCTTTTCTTACTGCACCTGAATCTTTTTATTATCTCTCTGACTCTCTTCTCACACCTCTCAAAACGCACACTTCTCCCCCCTGTCGAAGCAGTCTTTCTATTCCACCGACCTGTCCTGCTCTGACCCCTCCCCAATCTCTCTCTCTCTCACCCTCTCTTTCTCTCTCACCCTATCTCTCTCTTTCTCTCTCTCTCTCTCTCCATCTACCACTCTTTCAACTCTGCTCTAATTTGCCTCCTCCTCTGAGCTCGGCCCTGGCTCCTGCTCCCCTCAGATGTAATTGCCTGCAGAGTGTGTGAGTGTGAGTGTGTGTCTGGAGAAGTTT